>NC_139027.1:72801288-73085571 GCF_964662115.1 Mustela nivalis | reverse complement strand
AAGGGATAGGAGTATTTGTGATTTTCATTCATGGCAAAATGAAATATTAAATCATTTTGGGGTACAGGAAGCATTTGAAGAGATCAGACAAAAGAATTGAATTCTTTTCTTTGGACCAGCACTAAATCCTCTGTTTATATATTACGCCCAACCCTTGCTTCAATATCTTGAAACTTTTTATATAAATGATAAAGATGATAAAAACAGAAATGATCTAAATTTCATTTTGATCCTTATATCGGAGCACCCACCACAAAATCAAAGTTTTCTCCAAACACATAGGTTTAACTATCTCTATGAGATGATGTCTAGAAAAGCATGCAGATAAGTCAACCAGACATCCAAGCTCTCATCTCCTGTTTTGAATTCTGTGAAGCATTTAAGTATGCTTCACAGAAGCAAGGTAGTATTTGATGCCACTTTTATGATAATAGTTAAGAATCTCATATACTGTTAAATTCGGTCATCACACTAATAGCCTAGTTTAGGCAAAGCCAATTCCACACTGATCTTCTAGTTCAGAGAAGATAAATACTGTCTCCAAAATGATAGGTAGAATCAGTGGCCTTTCTTTCTTCCTCTCTTCAGCACCAGAGAGCATCTTGTCTGTTTTTCTCTTGCTCTTTGAACAACAGTGATTCTACCCTGAACAGATACCTGAGTCTTCATTGACATTTGGTGCTGTTCTGAAGAAGACATTTGACAGCAATTTGAAAAATTACAATGAGATTATTTAGAAGACCTCATGTCCCATGGCATTTTTTTGGTCATGCTGCCTTTTCCTGGTAGCTGTGTAGAAGCACTAATAGGACAAGATGCTCCATAACCTCTGTGCTCTGAGATCAGTTAGCTTGCCTGGGCCTCACACTATCATCTGTAAAATGAGCCACACAGAAAAGAAATGGCAAAACTATACTAATCATATGAGTTATGGAACACTCTATTTGGCAGAATTTCATCTAGACAGATACATTTCCAGTTGTAATTTATTTCATTTTTTATTTGGAAAATAAGATTGTAATCTAAAAAAGATGTTAAACATGTACTGGAATTAGATGAGGGACTTTGTTGATATGTGAGACCAATGACATGTTGGAAAGCATTATCGTTAAATCACTGGGAATGTGAGAGTGCTGAGAAGTCAAAGTTGCTTGAAAGGTGTATTTCAAATTGGGTCACATGCATGTTGCTGGATCCATTTTTAGCCAAATCTATGCTCGGTGATGGGAAAATGAAAGAACATAATGCTGGAGTCAAATCCTTTCCTTAAATACTAGATGCTGGTAACTATGGCCAGATTGCTTATACTCTAACGTAAAATCAGTAAAACTCTCATTTATTTACTTTGAGTGTCCAGGATAAGACATATGGCTATGTTTAAATAGCTCTGGACTTAAGGAAATCTGATTAGAGGCAAGAACAAGACTGCTGGGAAGCAAATAATAGAAAAGGAAAAGAATGTCTTCCATGTTTTGTTTTGTTTTGTTTGGCATTGTTTTATTTTTTATTTTTACTTTTTAATCTTTTAAATTTTATTTATTTCTTTAATATCTTAATTTTTTTAAGATTGTATTCATTTATTTTACAGAGAGAGAGAGATCACACATAGCCAGAGAGGAAGGCAGAGAGAGAGGAGGAAGCAGGTTCCCTGCTGGGCGGAGAACCCGATGCAGGACTCGATCCCACACTCTGAGATCATGACCTGAGACAAAGGCAGAAGCTTAACCCACTGATTCACCCAGGTGCCCCCAACACCTTAATTTAATTTAATTTTTTTTTTCAGTGTTCCAAGACCCACTGTTTATGCACCATACCAGTGCTCCATGCAATACGTGCCCTCCTTAAACGCCCCCACCATTGGTCTTGTACTGAAAGAGCAGATTTTCAGCTAATAAGATCTCTGCTGTCATCCTAGTAATGCATGATATGAGCTACATCTCTCTGGTTATCTCTTGGCTCCTAAAAATATATGTCATCAACAATAATATCAATAATAATGTCATCAACAACAAAGGCAAGAACAAATGGGAGAAATAAAACTCCATCAACACAATCTGGGACTACAAAAGAGCCTTCCTCCTATTTGCAAAGCCTTCCCCTTCTTTGTCTGATTGGATCCATCTCCTGCATATTAAACCCACTTGGAATTCCAGTGAATACTCTGCAAAGAGTTCAGCAGAAATCATTGATTACAGTGCCATTGTTGTGTGAGCTACAATTTTTTTTCCTGCCCAAGTGCCTAGAAAATCTCAGCTATTCATGGATCCTTTACACTGATGTTGATTTCATAGTTTTCTCTGAGCAATTAAAATATTGGGAAATATTTCTTCACAGGATGATGGAAGAGGGACACGATTAGTGGATTTCCCCATTTCTCTGAATTAAAATTCACCCTAAAGCATTTCAATAAGAAATTATAATACTAAATATTCAAAAAGGAACCAAAAATACTAGCAATGAAACAAAGAGTTGCTAACGTTTCTTTATCTTTTTTGAAGCCTGAAATGACAGTAAGTAGCATAATGACACACGAGAACAATCTGGAAATATTCTGAGTAGTCCAACAATGTGCAGTACTCACTTCTTGCCCACACAAATGCATCATCATTCTAGTGATGCTTCCCTCTTCCTTCTGCATATTTTTCCTACTCTGCTGGTTTATTACCATCAGCAAATGCTTCCACTTCAAAGCCGTTTCTGACTTGACCTTTGCTTCAAGTCTCTGCCCATTCCCCTGTTGTACATCTCATTAAGAGTGTTTTCTATCCTTTCTGCCTATACTGCCTCCTCTATTTCTCATTAACCCTCTCTAATCAGATTTTCACCCCATGATAACACCATAACTTTTTTTTTAAGATTTTATTTATTTATTTGACAGAGATCACAAGTAGGCAGAGAGGCAGGTTGAGGGGGGAGCAGGCTCCCCACTGAGCAGAGAGCCCGATATGGGGCTTGATCTCAGGACCCTGAAATCATGACCTGAGCCGAAGGCAGAGGCTTAACCCACTGAGCCACCTAGGCGCCCCAACACCATAACTTTTTTTGTCACAGTAACCAACCAGTCAGACTCCATGTTACTTAATCCAGTATCAGGGGCTTCTGGGTGGCTCGGTCAGTTAAGCATCTGCCTTCCACTCAGGTCATGATCCCAGGGTCCTGGGTGGAGCCCTGAGTTAGGCTCCCTGCTGAGAAGGGAGTCTGCTTGTTCATTTTTCTCTCCCTCTTCCCTGGCTTGTGCTCTCTCTCTCTCTCTATCTCCAATCAGATCTCAGCCATAATCTTTATATGGAATTTAGGGAATATTCAGAAGCTGGTTCTGAGAGTCAAGAGACAATTGCTCTTTGCCTTTTTTTTTCTTTTCAGCACAACAGAATTCATTGTTTATGCACCACACCCAGTGCTTCATGCAATACGTGCCCTCCATAATACCTACCAACTGGCTCCCCCAACCTCCCATCCCCTGCCCCTTCAAAACCCTCAGATTGTTTTACAGAGTCCATAGTCTCTCATGGTTCATCTCCCCTTCAAATTTCCCTTAACTCTTTGGCCACTGTGTTCCCTGATCTTTAACCTTCATGAAAGCTAATGAACTTGGTGCTTTGTGAAGGCTATTGTGCTTTATGAGTTTGATTATCAGTCAGAACCCAAGACCACTGCTGCTATTTAATCACTGTAGATCTTACAGGCTGGCATCTTGAAGAGAAAGGATTGACTTTCAGACCTACAACTCGATATGGCAAGTGTACTTTGCAGTTAGGCAAGGAGGAGGGAAGAATGAGCTCAGGTTTCAACGCCGGGACAGTTGCTGACCCACTCTCAGTACGAAGCAGCAAAACTTCTGTGGTAGAGGTTTGTTTATTTGTTTGTTTGTGTGTTTGCTTATTATTTATGAGTGAAAAGTTTTGATTCCTGTTGAGTTGGCAAAATAAATTCATAAGGAAAGGACGATTGGGCGGAGGAGACCAAGAAAGACTATAACTGGGTTAGTACTTAATTGATTTTTAGTGTAAGTAGAGTTGCTGAAAACAGAAAAAAGGAGTCAATCATAGTAGGTAAAACAGACAATTGAAAAAAGTGTTATTGTACGAGGAAGATTCTATTAGGAATTTGAGAAATACTGTAATCATTTATGATTTTATTCAGCTATGGTCATTAGGTCACTAACCATGCTCCCAGACATCTGACACAGGAGAGAGGGGACCATAGAAGTCTGTGAATGTAGTTCAAAGGAGTGTGACACTTTGTATGAAAATATTAGCAAGTCCCTGATAAATCTTCATTCTCTCAGATTTGTTAGTTAAATGATAGGGAGACTTACAATTTCATGGTAGACTTATTTGAACAGAATGGACTAGTCAGGCAGAGTCCTAGCAGAATTCAATACGCAGAAAATTCTCCAGAATTTAGATGTAATTGAATTGACCAATTTGGGATGAATGAAGTCATGAATTGAGCAAGTTTATGCTGAAAATTATACCACTTGATTGTCTTGCCTTCTTTAAATATTGAAATAACCCCTGAAGCCCTTAGAATGTTATATGTACAAGCAAGAGGAGATTGGTTTTATGATGACAAGCAATCACTCAGCCAGAATGATGTGCCCCTGGTCCTAACAACCATATACCTTGAGATACAGGCAGTTCTTTCTGCCTGGCCCGCCTTATTTCAATCTCATGTTCAGAGGGTGATAAACCACATAGGAAACAACCTCTTGCTACCATATCTACCAGGTATTGCTTTAGTAATGAGAAGCCATTTCAAAGAACAAAGAAGACTAACAGAAATATAAAAATGATAATGAGAGAAGTGGAAAAAAAAATGGCATAGGTGAGTCAACTGTTCAGGTGGTGGATAAAGAACAGGATGAAAATCAGAATGAAATTGGCACTGTTGGGGCACCTGGGTGGCTCAGTGGCTTGAAGCCTCTGCCTTCCACTCAGGTCATGATCTCAGGGTCCTGGGATCAAGCCCCACGTTGGGCTCTCTGCTCAGCAGGGAGCCTGCTTCCTCCTCTCTCTCTGCCTGTCTCTCTGCCTACTTGTGATCTCTGTTGTCAAATAAATAAATAAAATCTTAAAAAAAAAAAAAAGAAAGAAATTGGCACT
Organism: Mustela nivalis; assembly: GCF_964662115.1. NCBI lineage: Eukaryota > Metazoa > Chordata > Mammalia > Carnivora > Mustelidae > Mustela > Mustela nivalis. The sequence continues at coordinate 73,080,466 of NC_139027.1, read as the reverse complement.
GTTGTTCTTAACTACTGTTGATACAGAATCACCAGATCACAATGGTAATGAATCCCAGCTCAGGTGGCTGCCTCTCTTCAAAGGCACCATAAATCCTTCCCCATTTAACCTAAACTGGAGAAATAGAAGTCCCATGATGCTTAAGAAGAATGAAGTGAGGGCACCCTGGTGGCTCAATGGGTTAAGCATGTGACTCTTGATTTTGGCTCTGGTCATGATCTCAGAGTCTTGGGAGGGAGCCCCGAGTCAGGCTCCATACTCAGTTTGGGATTTTCTCTAACCCTCTCCCCCTGCTACGCCCCCTACTCGTGTGCTCTTTCTTTCTAAAGTAAATACATAAAATCTTTAAAAAGAGAAAACAAAAGAATGGGGAGAAGAAATGGAAACGGTGTGATACATTGATGTAGGCTTTCAATTCCAGCCTGTGCTTGGATGTCAGGCAATGCTCTTCTGTTTTTTTTTTTTTTTAAAGATTCTTTATTTATTTATCAGAGAGAAAGGGAACGAGAGCGAGCACAGGCAGACAGAATGGCAGGCAGAGGCAGAGGGAGAAGCAGGCTCCGCAAGGAGCCCAATGTGGGACTCGATCCCGGGATGCCAGGATCATGACCTGAGCCGAAGGCAGCTGCTCAACTGAGCCACCCAGGCGTCCCCAGGCAATGCTCTTCTTTGCTACCTTTAATGGTCATGCCAAAAAGAAACCTTTTTTAAAAAACAGTTTTATTGAGATATAATTTACATACTATGTAATTTGGTCAAGTCTCTCTTTGCACTTAATATTAAGCAGTACTGAATGTCACGATTTATGTCTTAGTTCTATTTTGTATTATATAATCAAATGTCTTCCCCATTCACCTTTCATTTGGTTAATAAATATTTTTACATTCCTTTGATTTTAAAATTTTGAAAATATTTTACCTTAAATATATTGATTATATTCTGTATATGACAGGTTTTCTTTTTCATTCAATTTTAATAGTCTCTTCTTCAAAATAGATTATTTTAATATGCTTATATTTTATATTTTTCTATGAAAATTTCTTTTAGTTATTTTTCAATTTAACTAGAAATCTCTCCCTAATTCCAAACTCTTCACTTATTTTCCCAAACTTTGAACATAACCAGTAAATTAGCATGTTTTATCTACCAACATAAAACCACACACAGGGGGGCGCAGCTGGGCGGCTCAGTGGGTTAGGCCTCTGCCTTTGGCTCAGGTCATGATCTCAGGGTCCTGGGATCGAGCCCTGCATCAGGCACTCTGCTCAGCGGGGAGGCTGCTTCCCTCTCTCTCTCTGTCTGCCTCTCTGCCTGCTTGTGATCTCTCTCTGTCAAATAAGTGAGTAAAATATTTAAGGGGAAAAAAAAAACCCACACACAGGGGCACCTGGGTGGCTCATTTGATTAAGCGGCTGTCTTCTGCCCAGGTCATGATCCCAGGGCCCTGGGATGGAGCCCTGCATTGGGCCCCATGCCAGCAGGAGGGCTGCTTCTCCCTCTCCCACTCCCTTGGCTTGTATTCCTTCTTTTGCTGTCTCTCTCTCTCTGTCCAATAAATAAAATCTTTAAAACAACAAACACAACAACAACAACCACACACACACACACACACACGTGTGTGTGTTTATGTTCTTTTTATGGTTGTCCGAAATTTTAGTGCCACTGAAAATATGAAGTTATTATGTAGTAAATATGCACCATTGGCCAATAGTTCCTGTTTTCTTTGGTTTTTTTCTTTTTCTTTTTTGTAATTTACTACTATCTTTAAGACAAAAAAGATTGTTTTATGTTTGAATCTGTTGCATTTCAGTATGCAGTTTTAGTAAAAGAAATAAAACATCTTAGAAATTAACAAATTGAATAGCTTTCCTTTTCAGTGTGTACGTTGAGGACAACTTTTTCATCAAATTTGTGGAAGTTAGAGAATTTATTAGTAGGCAATCCTGACTACATTGATGCTATTGCTACTGAGTGTATTGTGTCTGTTTTGAGGTGTTTCTCCCCTCCCCAGATTTGGAGGCTCTTATTGAGATAGTCTCAAGGACAGAGTTTTTTTCTTCAGCTGTGTCTAGTCTACTAACAAGCCCATCAAATGTGTTCTTCATTTTTTTCCCAGTGTGTTCTGTCTCTAACATTTCTTTTGGGTTCTTAGGATTTCCATTTCTCTGCTCACATGCCCATGTATTCTTATGTGCTATCCATCCATTATAACATTCAGAATATTAATTACAGTTGTTTTAAATTCCTGGCCTGATAATTCCAATATCCTTACCATGTCTGTTTCCGATGCCCGCTCAGTCTCTTCAAATTGTGTTCTTTGCCCTTTTGGTATGCTTTGTTTTTTCCCAATAGCCAGACATGATGTAGTGGGTAAATGGACCAGCTATAGATAGACTTTTGCAGGGCACCTGCATGGCCCAGTTGGTTAAGTGGCTGCTTTCAGCTCAGGTCATGATGCCAGTGTCCTAGGATCAAGCCCCGGCATGGGACTTCCTGCTCCGTGAGAAGCCTGCTTCTCCCTCACCCTCTGCTTGCTGCTCTGCCTGCTTGTATTCTCTCTCTGTGTCAAATAAATAAATAAAATCTTAAAAAAATAAAAAATAAATAGACCTTTGATGTCACGGTATGAGGAGAGGGGAAGTATTCTATACTCCTATGATTAAGCCTCATGATATTTGCGTGAGTCTTTTAGTTAATGGATGTCTCTTCTGAACTATGAACTTCATAAGCATTTCTCAGTTTTATTTTGTTTGCTTTTCCTTTCCTTTAGGTGGTACAGGATGGCTAGAATGGTCTATACTTGGCGATTTCCCTTCTTTCCCATGGAAAATTAGACTGGCTGGACTTGATTATTTTTCTTTCAGCGGGTGAGCTGGATCTCCTAACACTCCAGCAGGTTAGACTCTGGTTAAATAGTTTCCCTTGAGGGTGGGCTTTGTTAAGGGGGAAGCAGTTTGCTCTGGTTCTTTTTCTTTTCAAAAAAATTTTTTTTAACTTTCTATCATTGTTTTTATTATTCAAACATTCATTAAAGTAGAAGGAATAGTATAATAACTTCCAAAATACCAAGCATTTCGTCCTGAGTAATTATCTACATTTACCAACTTCAAATTTTCCCCGGCCCCTGCCCAAAACACAAGCGGGGGAAGTTTACTCCATTTCTTATTGGGGAAACCTGGTCAAGCTCCTGGAGGTATAGCTGGTGGGGGCCATTTTATGACTCTTCTCCCTGGGAGTTTTTAACTCTTAGAGTTGTTTGTGTTGAGCCTGTAGGAACTGAGCAACTACACTTTGGGTTTTCTTACCCTAGTTCTTCAGTGGTGATTTCTGCTAGAGTTTGTACCATGGTAAGTTGTAGCTCCTGGGTCTTCTGTGTTTGTCTCTCTAGTGCTGGGGGCAGGTGATTTGTTTGCCCTGTGTCCTGTCTTCTCTTAGCCATGAAGAGTTACTGATTTTTCAGTCTGGTTAGTGTTTTCATTTGTTATAACTTAGCAAGAAATTCCAAGTTCTTTACATGTGGAACTGGGACCAGAAATTAGGGGTTTTTTAAATTGATAGATTATATTTAGACTAGTTTTGGGTTATAGAAAAATGAAGCAGAATCTGCGAATTTGGTATATATCCTCTGCCTCCACATATAGTGTCCTTTAGTTTCCCATGTTAGTAATTTGCTGCATTAGTGTGATACCTTTGTTAAAATTGAATCATTACTGATATGCTACATAGTTTATGTTAGAGTTCACCCTTTGTGTTGTATATTCTGGAAGTTTTGATAAATGCATAGTGTCATGTATATATTTCATTACAGTGTGCTACAGAGTATTTTCACTGCCCTGTAATTTCCTGTGCTTTATTTACTTATCTTTTGCTCTTACCCCTAATACATAGCAACCACTTAATCTTTATCTCCATATATTTGTCTTTTCAGAATGTCATTTAGTTGAAGAATACTGTATGTAGTCTCTGTGGACAGGCTTCTCCGTAATAAATATTGAGGGTTTCTTCCTGTTTTTTCAAAATTTGATAGTTTGTTTCTTTTTATTGCTGAATAATTTTCTGTTGTTAGGATGTACCAATTTATCTGTTCACCTATTGTATGACATTTTGGTTGTTTCCCATATTTTACAATTACAAAGGAAATGATGGAAACTTTGTGTGCAGCTTTTTGTGTGAACATACATTTTCTTTTTAAAAAAAATTTTTTTTTCAGCGTAAGAGTATTCATTGTTTTAGCATCACACCCAGTGCTCCATGCAATCCGTGCCCTCTCCAATACCCACCACCTAGATCCCCCAACCTCCCCTTCAAAACCCTCAGACTGTTTTTCAGAGTCCATAGTCTCTCTTGGTTCACCTCTCCTTCCAATTTCCCTCAACTCCCTTCTCCTCTCTAACTCCCCTTGTCCTCCATGCTATTTGTTATGCTCCATAAATAAGTGAAACCATATGATAATTGACTTTCTCTGCTTGACTTATTTCACTCAGCATAATCTCTTCCAGTCCTGTCCATGTTGCTACAAAAGTTGGGTATTCATCCTTTCTGATGGAGGCATAATACTCCATAGTGTATATGGACCACATCTTCCTTATCCATTTGTCCACTGAAGGGTATCTTAGTTCTTTCCACAGTTTGGCAACCGTGGCCATTGCTGCTATAAACATTGGGGTACAGATGGCCCTTCTTTTCACTACATCTGTATCTTTGGGGTAAATATCCAGTAGTGCAATGGCAGGGTCATAGGGAAGTTCTATTTTTAATTTCTTGAGGAATCTCCACACTGTTCTCCTAAGTGGCTGCACCAACTTGCATTCCCACCAACAGTGTAAGAGGGTTCCCCTTTCTCCACATCCTCTCCAACACATGTTGTTTCCTGTCTTGCTAATTTTGGCCATTCTAACTGTTGTAAGGTGGTATCTCAATGTGGTTTTAATTTGAATCTCCCTGATGGCTAGTGATGATGAACATTTTTTCATGTGTCTGATAGCCATTTGTATGTCTTCATTGGAGAAGTGTCTGTTCATATCTTCTGCCCATTTTTTTATATGATTGTCTCTTTTGTGTGTGTTGAGTTTGAGGAGTTCTTTATAGATCCTGATATCAACCTTTTGTCTGTACTGTCATTTGCAAATATCTTCTCCCATTCCATGAGTTGCTTCTTTGTTTTGTTGACTGTTTCCTTTGCTGTGCGGAAGCTTTTGATTTTGATGAAGTCCCAAAAGTTCATCTTCGCTTTTGTTTCCTTTGCCTTTGGAGACATATCTTGAAAGAAGTTGCTGTGGCAACTTCTAAGAGGTTATTGCCTATGGTCTCTTCTAGGATTCTGATGGATTCCTGTCTCACGTTGAGGTCTTTTATCCATTTTGAGTTTATCTTTGTGTACAGTATAAGAGAATGGTTGAGTTTCATTCTTCTGCATATAGCTGTCCAGTTTTCCCAGTACCATTTATTGAAGAGACTGTCTTTTTTCCACTGTATATTTTTTCCTGTTTTGTCAAAGATTATTGCCCATAGAGTTGAGGGTCCATATCTGGGCTCTCTACTCTGTTCCATTGGTCTATGTGTCTGTTTTTATGCCAGTATCATGCTGTCTTGGTGATCACGGCTTTGTAGTAAAGCTGAACATACATTTTCAACTCATGTGAGTAAATATTTAGAGGAGTAACTGATGGATCATGTGCTAATCTGTGACAAACTTTATAAAAAACACTTCCAAACTATGTTCCACATGTAAGTGGTAGATCATTCTCTCTCATGCAAGCATGACTGAGAGTTTCTGCTGCTCTGCACTCTCATCAGTATTTTGGTGTTGTCAGCGTTTGGGGTTTTAATCATTCTAGATGCGCAGTGGTATCTTGCTGTTTTAATTTGCAATTCCCTAATGCTCTAAGACACTGAGCAGCTTCTTACATGCTTTCACTTGCCCTTTATTTTTTCTTCTCAACTTGTGTCCCTTTTATGTGCTTTTTTTTCTTACTATGTTAGCAAGGACTTCCAATACAATGCTTAGTAAGGGTAGTGAAAGGAGATAGCCTTGCCTTGTTGATGATCTTAGGGGGAAGGCATCTGATTTCTCACCACTAAATAGGACGTCAGTTTTAATTTAAATCCACTTGATTTCTTTCCCCTCTATGTCTAGTTGGAAGTTTTTTGCTTTTTTAATCATTAATGGTCTTGCATTTTTCAAATAATTCTTCTGTATCAATACAATTTTTCATGTCTAACATGTTGTGATGGATTACAATAATTTCAAAATGTTGCTACAGACTTATATACGTGGAATCCATTCCACTTGTTCATGGTGTATGGTTGTTTTCATACAGGGTTGAATTTTATTTACTAATGGCTTGTTGTAGGTTTTTTTATCTGTTTTCGTGAAACATCTTTTTTTGTATTTTTTTTTTCCATGTTGCCATCCAGTTTTGTTATTGGAGTAACACCTCACAGAATGATTTAGGAAGGGTTTGCTAGCTACTTTTTGGGTAGATTGTACAGAACTGGTATCATTATTATTGAAATGTTTGTCAGAAATCACTAGTGAAATCATCTGCAACAGGTAATTTCATTTAGGAAGGTTGTTAATCACTGAATTGGTTGTTTTAATAGAGCTCTATTCAGATTATACATCTTCTTGTGGGAGTTTCTTTAGATGGTGACTTTGAGGGAATGTTCTATTTCATCAAGTTATCAAACTGGTGGGCATGGAGTTGTTAATAATATTCATTTACTAATGTTGCAATGTTCATGGAATCCGTAGTGATGGGCACCTTCCAACTTCTGATATTTGTAATTTGTATATTCTCTTGTATTTTTTTTTTCCTTTGGTAACCTGACTAGAGGCTTATAAAATTTTACTATTAAAGAAAACTGAAAAAGTAGTGATCCACAGTTTGTTTTGGCAAAGTTAAAAGTGTTAGCCTGGCTAAAGCAGGAGGTAGAAAATACATCCAGTGAAGTTGCTTTGGAAGAACAAGTTTGAGACAGAATGTTAATACGGCAAGTGATATGTTACTAATTTCATCTTATTAATGACTATAAGAAGTTGAATTAAAAAAGGAATCTAACTGTTGGCAATCAGGGACTCACTGAAAGAAATAAAACACAGATTTTCTAGAACAATCAGCATGGAAATTTGGAACTGATTCTTTATAAATCATAACAGATTAGTTTGAGAAGGGCAATGAATAGCAATTTGCTACTTACAGTGCTGTCTTGGACAAAGAGAACATAAAAGGAAGCATGTCTCTAAAATTCATTCCTAATATATGTACATTAATTTAGTTCTTAGGGAATACTTTCATATGGACATTCCATTTCATATTTCCTATAAACTGGTCAAATTAACAGAGCCTAGAAAAATTGAACTAACTATCTGAGCTACAACCATCCAGCTGACTTCACATAATATGAGTTAAAAATAGATATGATTTTTGTAATTCATGGGGCATTTGGTTGATTTCTGCAGCAGAAAAGAAGTTGTGTAGTATAGGATGAGGGACAAAGAACCATTAAAACTATTATTTCTCTACAAAAATTCTAACCTTCCCAATATTTTATGTATACTGTGCATTTTTGTTCATTAAAAAATGCTATCACACTGGGCACATCTGATCTTCATAATGTTGTGAGTTAGACCAAATCAAATTTCTAGACTCAAAAATTTTGAGTCTAGAAAACTAATAGAGGCAATTTTCTAGCTCCTAGGAAAGTTGAGGAAAGACCTAGATCTTTTGGTAATACAGCTACTACTTTTAATTACACTAACTTTTTTTGAAATGTGTTATGCATTAACTATGTGATTTTACCTGGTTTATACTTATATTAGTCACTTAAATAGCAATACAAGAAATGAAAATGTTCTTTAAAGAAATACTGTTATTATTAACTTCTTCATTGGTTTGGGAAGACCATAAATCATTCAGAAACCAGACTATGGTCATAAAAAGCACATAGATCACCTTGATTTTTAGAAATATTACTGCATCTGGCTTCCAGATCTGTGTTGTAAATGATGTTTAAGATACAAAGGAAATACTAGCGTTTCCTTCTGCTCTGCATCACACATTCTGACACTTGATTTTCATGTTTTCACCTCCAAGATATTCATATCCACTGATGTCCTTATATAGGTTAAAATGTTTTATAGGACAAAAACTTATTTTTTCTTTTAACATACTCACCATGACTTTAAGAACCAATGATAGATGTGTAAAATTTTTTAAATTCATTAAATGACCAAATAAATATAACTTTCACTTTTCTTACCAAAATTTGTTTAATTTTCTTTAAATGGTACTAGTATATGCAGAGCCTAAACTTGTATTTATTTCTATGCATGAGAATTTTGCTTCTGATTAAGGAGGACTAAATAAATAGCCCTTGTTGGGTTCTACATTGACTTTTTTAGAGATTACCTATTTACTATAATATGTGTGTATCCATCAGACAAAAACAAAAACACAGTTCTGACCTCAGAGTTTTTATATTATAAAATGATTTTAGTATAAAGTGGGTACGTGGATAGTTGGTACTATTAAAAACTTTTAAAGGAAATTGATAAAATTCATTAATTCTCCAGAAGGGAAATACTTTCATTCTGCTTTATGTTCATGAAATTTAATTTCATGGTTATCCATCCAAAAAGCTCAAACCTGTCAGTGAAAAAATGTCTTCAGCCTAATTAGTGTCAAATTTTGTAAATATACAGTCTGTGCTTTGAATACAGTTATTTCTGTTTAAGAATAACAAAGGAAGACTTGGTAGAATTTAAGAGGCAATGTATTACCTTTTAGTTTCAAAAAATATGGATCCATACTTGAAACTTTTATGTAAGTCTTCAGTGCTGCGCCATTGCTACTTAAATCCATTTACAAGTTACTACACCATTGCTCCATTCTAAGCGGAGGTAATTTGTCCCTAGTCCCTATAATCCAAAAATGTAATAGTTCACCTGACGATTGTTGAGTAACCCCTGAGGATTTACTCCATGCAATCTCAAAATGATCATTTTCAACAGCAGATGGACACATCTATATAGATACTTAAGTCAAGTTTTTCCAGATTTTTTTCTTCAAAATGCATAATGGATTTATATGTATATAAATAGTTGTCCCATGAAAGGTTAACATTATGATTTAACTACTAAAATATTCCATTGTGCTGAACAAATTGTTTTTTGTTTTGTTTTTTTGTTTGTTTGTTTTCTGTAATTGGCTACCAAAATGTTTTTCAGAGGGTTTTTTTTTAAATGCTATCATGTCTAAATCCACCTTGTGTGTTGGCTTTTCTAGTTAGTCCATGTTTTCACCTTTGATCCTATGAGTCTTGTTCTACTCTCTCTAGGATTTAGGGATGTCTGCTTTATTCTTAAAATCCAATTTAATTAAATTGAGAACTCCTATATTGAGTTAAGAACTGTGTTCAGCTCTGAGGCTGAGTAGGATAACAGTCCCCTATGAGTTTCCCTTGGGAGTGGACAAAAGAATATGAAAGGAGGCATGGAAATAAATAATTATGATAAGTTAGAGAGAGATGTAACAGAGTTAAGAAAATACTTGCTTTATGTGACTAAAAGATGACAGTGCTGCTACTCTACATAAGAAAGGTTTCATGCTTATGTGCTACCATTAACCATCTGATTGTCGTATATAAAGCCATAATCTATAAATCTATATAATATCCCCAAACTTAATTTCATTATGAATTAAATTGTGTCCTCATTTTCTCCAAGTGTTACAGTTTGAAATATATCATTAAATTTCTTAAGCGACTCCTAAGAGTACCAAATACTTTAATAAATGGGTCAAGAACTATTTTTATGGTCCTCTTTGAAGCCAAGACTGTGAAATCACTTCTCTTCAGTGACTCTGAAAGTTCTGAGAAAGCATTACAAATGAATTAGAAACCCCACATATGTACCATAGTTTCCTGATAGTAGAGAGATCACACTGAAAATGGAGATCAGCTGCTAATTTAATTTTGGAAAACCTCAGATAATTTTGGTATTGAGGAGTTGGAGATATGCATGTGTGTGTGTGTGTGTGTGGTGTGTATTCACCTATATATGTGGAAAACATGAGAATGAGAGCCTTAGATGATTATTCCTTATGTGGCTTATTGTGGTGGTGGCTGTTTGGTCTTTGTAATACCTAATTATCAAAATACCATTCTGGCTCTTATTTTCTTAGCTATTAAAATATTATTTTGAGGTATAATTTGACTTTAGGAGTATTGACTTACTGAACTAGATATGTGGTCTTGGATACACTGTTTAATTTCCCTGGTAAGACTGAAACATGTTGTCTTGTTCCTGATCATGTGTAAGGTGGTCTGTATTTCAGCATTAATTATGGCAACAGCTATAGCTTTTGGTTTCAATTTTGCTTTTGAGATTTAATTTATGAGGTTGAGAAAATTGACTAGTATTCTTAATTTACTGAGAAATTTTATCATGAATATATGTTGCATTTTCTCAGGTGCATTCACCACATCTTTTGCAGTTAGCATATAATATTTCTCCTTTAATTTTAATGGAATAAATTAAATATGTAGAAGGTTTTTTTTTTTTTATGTTGACAAGTTTTACTTACTCTGGGATTATTTTGTTCTACTAGCTTCTTTAAGATTTTTTTTTTAATTTTTTATTTTTTATAAACATATATTTTTATCCCCAGGGGTACAGGTCTGTGAATCACCAGGTTTACACACTTCACAGCACTCACCCAAGCGCATACCCTCCCCAATGTCCATAATCCCACCCCCTTCTCCCAAGCCCCCTCCCCCCAGCAACCCTCAGTTTGTTTTGTGAGATTAAGAGTCACTTATGGTTTGTCTCCCTCCCAATCCCATCTTGTTTCATTGATTCTTCTCCTACCCACTTAAGCCTCCATGTTGCATCACCACTTCCTCATATCAGGGAGATCATATGATAGTTGTCTTTCTCTGCTTGACTTATTTCGCTAAGCATGATACGCTCTAGTTCCATCCATGTTGTCGCAAATGGCAAGATTTCATTTCTAAAGTCCTCTCAATACCCAATATGGGTTTTGAACTCATTTGGAGAGTCCCATTGAGGTAGCTCAGCATCCCTCCATTGATGTGGAAGTTTATATTCTAGATTGGACTCCTTTTCCTTTTTCTTTATTGCACTTAATGCTATAAATCTAAGCACCAGTTAGTTTATGAGACAACTTTTAATAAGTTGTGCTTTCATCAACTATTTTTGAGGTTTTTATTTTTAGACCCATGATCTGTTAGAAATAGATTGTATAATCTTCAGCCACATGGAGATTTTCTAGATTTATACTACTTAGTGACTTAGAATTGGATACTACTGTAGTACAGAACAAATTCTGTACAAATTCTCTTCTAACAAAATGTGACTTGTTTTGTGGCTCAGCATATGGCTTTTATCACTGAGTATTTCCAGTACATTTGAGAGAAATGTATATTTTACCAATATCTGGTGTGATGTTATATAATAACAGTTGCATCAAAATGGTACAGCTCTTCCAATCTGCTATATATTTACTGACTTTCTTTGCCTAATTAAAGACTGGAGGAAGGCTATTAATGTGGCCAACTACTAATTTATGAAGAGGTTTTTTAGTTTTTTTTGAGATTGTTGTATTTACCATATATTTATTCTCCTAGGCATTGCTATCTGTTCAGAATTAGTTTTCTATATGGCATCTTTTCTCTTCAGTCTAAAGAAATTCTTTTTATTTAAAAAAATTATTTATTTATTTATTTGACAGACAGAGATCACAGGTAGACAGAGGCAGGCAGAGAGGGGGGAAGCAGGCTCCCCGCCGAGCAGAGAGCCCAATGCAGGGCTCGATCCCAGGACCCTGAGATCATGACCTGTGCCGAAGGCAGAGGTTTTAACCCACTGAGCCACCCAGGTGCCCCTAAAGAAATTCTTTTAACTGACTTTATTTAGCAGGTCTGCTGGAGATAAATTCTTCCACATTTTGTCTGAAATGTATGTATTCATTGGTCTTTATCTGCTATTTACAGTTCTCTAGAAAGCCCCCACAAAAAATCTTAATGCCCAATGTGATTTCTTTTTTTACTGTGGCATTTCCATTCAGTGCTTTTGAAAATTTCTGTCTCTTTATTGAAAAGAATTATTTATTCCCTCATGATGCTTACTTTTCTAAATTATTTAACATGCTAATTGTAATTACCTTAATCCATTTCTGATAATTCCAACATCTGAACATTTCTGGGTCTGATAACATTATTATGATAGTAATATGTTTTCACATATCTTAATATTTCATTAAACATGAGGGACTTTGTATTAAAAAAAACTGATAAAAATTGTTTCCCATAAAAATGAGACTGTTTCATCTTGCCAATTTACTCATCTGGGATTGGAGGATAGAGTGTCTGATGCATTGTGTAAGGTTCAGCCCCATGTTAACTTTCTCCTGTTCCTCTACATACATCCTTACTCTTCCAGGCCCCTTGCTGTCCCTTGACAACAAGTAACCCATACTTCTCCTGGGACAGACAGTCATTTCCCATGTTTAAATTTCAGCTGTTTTCCTCTTAACAGCATTTAGGGAGGTTTCTTTCTCCTCTCACTTTTCTTTTCTTTTCTTTCTTTTTTTTTTTTTAAGATTTTATTTATTTATTTGACAGACAGAGATCACAAGTAAGCAGAGAGGCAGGCAGAGAGAGAGAAGGAAGCAGGCTCCCTGCTGAGCAGAGAGCTCAATGCGGGGCTTGACCCCAGGACCCTGAGATCATGACCTGAGCCGAAGGCAGAGGCTTTAACCCACTGAGCCACCCAGGTGCCCCGACAGCCTCTTAACTGTGGAGAAAAATGGATGGTTACAAGTGGAGATGGGTGAAATAGGTGATGAGGAGTAAGGAGGGCACTTGTCATGATGAGCACAGGGTATCTTATAGAAGTGTTGAATCACTATATTGTACACCTGCAACTAATATTATACTGTATGTTAACTAGCTGGAATCTAAATAAAAACTTAAATTAATTTTTAAGTTACTTTTTTAAGTTTACAGTAAAACACAAATTCATGAAACTCAAGCAAAATTTCACAAGGGAAGAAGAAAGCTGAAAGGAAAAGAATGTAAGATAAAAAGGAAGAGAGTGAATAAAGCAAAATTTAAATTATTTAGTAATAAAATGATGTATTCAAGTATTTATTGTAAGTGAGGCAGAAATTGAGTTTTAAAAAATCAAAAAGACACTAACTGTTGAAAATAGTGAGGAAGAAAAACATGGCTGTCAAGGTGGTAATATTTCCAGAATAAGAGCTTTTTCAATGACAGATGATAGAACAATTGGAACAGACAAATGTAAATCATAATTTTGAGATGAATGTAATGTTTTAAGATAGTTTTTTATTTTTTTGTAAAAATAGTCTTAAAGTATTTTAGAACATTTCTAACAACCACAGAAAGAATAAAGTAAGAATTATTCTTATCATGCAGAAACAATCATGGTTTTCAAGTACAAAATTCTACAAAATTGTCACCATATCAAATTTATATTTTCAAATAGAAATTACTCTAATTTTATAATCAACATAATAAAGACTATTGTGTTCACTATTTTGAACCTAAAACAATAGCTTTGATATAGTAGTTCTTACTAAATATTTATAAATGAATAAAGTTCTTGTTTAAAGGACTATCATTTATAAAAGCCAAAAAGGGAAACACATCTGTAATCACACTGCAGCTATACTCCGTGTTAATTTTTGATCTATAGCTTCCCAGACTTTTGTTTATCATGTGTGTATGTATATTTAGAATGATACTATATCTACACTAAAATGCATATTTAATGTGATTTAAATATATTCCTCAATCCTTCTTAGCACAATATTTCAGAGATTCTCAAAGCCCACGCTGGGTTGAAAGAGGGAATGTTTAGCTCCAAAACATGGTGGAGTCCAAATATTGGAGGAGCTAAACAAAAACCATTGAATGGGCTTCCCCATCTTGCGCATGCTTGAAAATGAAATCTGTTGTTTCACTAATACCAAATCTTTCCCCCTCCAAGGGAAAACATGAATATGAGTGTCCCCTAGCAACTCTGAGTTACATATAAAAATGTTCATTTTCTTTCTTTCTTTTGTTTACTTTCTTTCAAAGTTTATTTCTTTAAAAAATGGTTTGCTTGCTATTTAACCCATCCGGTGTCATAAGAAAACTCACTTTTGGGGCTCCTGGGTGGCTCAGTGGGTTAAACCTCTGCCTTTGGCTCAGGTCATGATCCCAGGGTCCTGGGATAGAGTCCCGCATCAGGCTCTCTGCTCAGCGGGGAGCCTGCTTCCCTCTCTCTCTCTGCCTGCCTCTCTGCCTACTTGTGATCTCTCTCTGTCAAATAGATAACTAAAAAATCTTAAATAAGAAAAAAAGAAAAGTCACTTTTTTGGATAACAATATTTACCTTGCCTATTTTAGAAAACTATAGAAGAATATGGTAAAATGACCTATTTGAAAATACATTAGAATGTATTTCATTTTAGAATAATGATTATCAGTTCCAAGAAAGAATTCTTCTAAGATTCTTCATAAAATATGGCATACACAGCTTCATCGGATACAGACCTGTTTTACTGCTCTCCTAGTGAAATGATCTGTGTAGCTTTCATAAAATGTTATACTAAATATTCTTTATGCTGAAAAAATGATTAAGCTCCCAATCCATATAATATGTAAAACATCTGATGATCACATAGTGCCTGAGTTAAGCTGATATGAATCATAGTGTTATGATTCAACACAGTGTGTATCTCTGACAGGTGCACTACAAATGGCATTGCAATATGAGGCCAGTAGACATATTAAATCCTTGATTTACTGATCTACATTTATAGTTAGAGGATTCATATCTTAACTTGGCTTAAATAAAAATAGCCATACTAGTAGTAGTAAGAAACGTTTCTTATTTAAGTGTAAATCAAAGCAGGAGGTAAAACGAAGTGGTAATCATTTCAGCTCTTTTCTCACCATATTGTCTCTCAAGGTGATGGAAACATGTGTTGCAGGAAGTACTGGAATGGTTTTATATGTAATTTATCTCCATGTAGATTTGTTTAATGCTAGGTGGCCAAACTGATGAATGCATGCACTAGAATACAGTCAATACCAACACGTAGTCTCGACAGTAAGAGAGTGAATGAAAAGATTGAGTTGGAAAAGTATCAAGTTCTGTTAATAAAGATTTTGAGCATGCACAGAACAATAGATTTTTTTTAAGATTTTATTTATTTATTTGGCAGAGAGAGAGAGAGAGAGAGCGTGCAGAAACAGGCAGAGGCAGAGAGAGAAGCTGGCTCTCTGCCGAGCAAGGAGCCTGATGTGGGACTCAATCCCAGGACCCTGGGATCATGACCTGAGCCGAAGTCAGTGGCTTAACCAACTGAGCCACCCAGGCATCCTGATATTTTAATTTTTATTCATTTATTACATCTCACCCCCCTCCCCTCCCAATCCCTCAGTTTGTTTCTCAGAGTCCACAGTCTCTCATGGTTCATCTCCCCCTCTAATTTCCCCCAACTCACTTCTCCTCTCCATCTCCCCATGTCCTCCATGTTATTTCTTATGTTCCCCAAGTAAGTGAATAATTGACTCTTTCTGATTGACTTATTTCGCTCAGCATAATCTCTTGTAGTCCCATCCGTGCTATTACAAAAGTTGGGTATTCATCCTTTGATCTGGGAACACTAGGACTAAATTAGTTTAGAAAAATAATTATAATCTAAATAAAGCTAAGATTCTTGTTTCCTAAGAGCAAAGAAATAATAAAGCATATTAATTTTAATACATTATTTCTAAAGTCTACATGGCCAAAGATATGACCTAATAAATCTGTGTTTAAATTTTAAATTGTTTTTCAAAGTCTTTTTTAACAGATCCTAAACATGACACAGACACATAAAAATGTCTCTATTTTTAACATCGGAGGAAACTATTTGTATGTGTGTATCTTCTAGACCTCACACCCATATCTGGACTAAAGAAAATATTGACTAATGACTTATTAAAATAAAAGAGAAAAAAATACTTAAAACTCTAGAAAAAAATTCACCCCTATAATAGCCTTCCCTTTTCTAAACTATGTATTTTAAGTATGAAACTCAGTGGTTATTTGGCCTCTAGGGACCCAAGAAATGAAAACTGTAGAAAAAAAAAAATAAAGAGAAAAAGTCAAGACTTTAGGAGAATAAAAATATAGTAATTCAGATTTTTCTTCCAGAAAGGTGTACTTGTGTTCTTCCTCTAAGCACACCGTTTGCTGAAGGTCCTACTGCATAATTTACAGGACCCAATTGAAAATGAAAATGTAGGGCCTTGTGTTGAATGACTTAACATTTGCAGGACAACCACAGCAGAGCATGAAACCAAGTGTGAGGTTCTCCTCAGCTTTGGGTTCTGTGTGACTGTCTAAGTTGCACACCCACAAAACCTAGTACTTAGGTATTTTCCATGTAATTGCTTCTGGTTGTAAAATTCTGATTGTAAAATGACTTGTCAATTGTTGGCCTTCTTCCATTTTAAAACCACACTAGGAGCTGGTTCTTTGAAAGAATTAATAAAATTGATAAACCCCTGGACCGACTTATCAAAAAGAAAAGAGAAAGGACCCAAATAAATAAAATCATGAATGAAAGAGGAGAAATCACAACTAACACCAAAGAAATACAAACTATTATAAGAACATACTATGAGCAACTCTACGCCAATAAATTTGACAATCTGGAAGAAATGGATGCATTCCTAGAAACATATAAACTACCACAACTGAACCAGGAAGAAATAGAAAGCCTGAACAGACCCATAACCAGTAAGGAGATTGAAACAGTCATTAAAAATCTCCAAACAAACAAAAGCCCAGGGCCAGACGGCTTCCCGGGGGAATTCTACCAAACATTTAAAGAAGAACTAATTCCTACTCTCCTGAAACTGTTCCAAAAAATAGAAATGGAAGGAAAACTTCCAAACTCATTTTATGAGGCCAGCATCACCGTGATCCCAAAACCAGACAAGGATCCCACCAAAAAAGAGAGCTATAGACCAATATCCTTGATGAACACAGATGCGAAAATACTCAACAAAATACTAGCCAATAGGATTCAACAGTACATTAAAAAGATTATTCTCCACGACCAAGTGGGATTTATTCCAGGGCTGCAAGGTTGGTTCAACATCCACAAATCAGTCAATGTGATACAACACATCAATAAAAGAAAGAACAAGAACCATATGATACTCTCAATAGACGCTGAAAAAGCATTTGACAAAGTACAGCATCCCTTCCTGATAAAAACTCTTCAAAGTGTAGGGATAGAGGGCACATACCTCAATATCATCAAAGCCATCTATGAAAAACCCACCGCAAATATCATTCTCAATGGAGAAAAACTGAAAGCTTTTCCGCTAAGATCAGGAACATGGCAGGGATGTCCATTATCACCACTGCTATTCAACATAGTACTCGAGGTCCTAGCCTCAGCAATCAGACAACAAAAGGAAATTAAAGGCATCCAAATCGGCAAAGAAGAACTCAAATTATCACTCTTTGCAGATGATATGATACTATATGTGGAAAACCCAAAAGACTCCACTCCAAAACTGCTAGAACTTATACAGGAATTCAGTAAAGTGTCAGGATATAAAATAAATGCACAGAAATCAGGTGCATTTCTCTACACCAACAGCAAGACAGAAGAAAGAGAAATTAAGGAGTCAATCCCATTTACAATTGCATTCCCAGATACCTAGGAATAAACCTAACCAAAGAGACACAGAATCTATACTCAGAAAACTATAAAGTACTCATGAAAGAAATTGAGGAAGACACAAAGAAATGGAAAAATGTTCCATGCTCATGGATTGGAAGAATAAATATTGTGAAAATGTCTATGCTACCTAAAGCAATCTACACATTTAATGCAATTCCTATCAAAGTACCATCCATCTTTTTCAAAGAAATGGAACAAATAATGCTAAAATTTATATGGAACCAGAAAAGACCTCGAATAGCCAAAGGAATATTGAAAAAGAAAGCCAACGTTGGTGGCATCACAATTCCGGACTTCAAGCTCTATTACAAAGCTGTCATCATCAAGACAGTATGGTACTGGCACAAAAACAGACACATAGATCAATGGAACAGAATAGAGAGCCCATAAATAGTCCCTCAAATCAATGGCCAACTAATCTTCGACAAAGCAGGAAAGAATGTCCAATGGAAAACAGACAGCCTCTTCAAGAAATGGTGCTGGGAAAATTGGACAGCCACATGCAGAAAAATGAAATTGGACCATTTCCTTACACCACACACAAAAATAGACTCAAAATGGATGAAGGACCTCAATGTGCGAAAGGAATCCATCAAAATCCTTGAGGAGAACACAGGCAGCAACCTCTTCGACCTCTGCCGCAGCAACATCTTCCTAGGAACAACGCAAAAGGCAAGGGAAGCAAGGGAAAAAATGAACTATTGGGATTTCATCAAGATCAAAAGCTTTGCACAGCAAAGGAAACAGTTAACAAAATCAAAAGACAACTGAGAGAATGGGAGAAGATATTTGCAAACGACATATCAGATAAAGGACTAGTGTCCAGAATCTATAAAGAACTTAGCAAACTCAACACCCAAAGAACAAATAATCCAATCAAGAAATGGGCAGAGGACATGAACAGACATTTCTGCAAAGAAGACATCCAGATGGCCAACAGACACATGAAAAAGTGCTCCATATCACTTGGCATCAGGGAAATACCAATCAAAACCACAATGAGATATCACCTCACACCAGTTAGAATGGCTAAAATCAACAAGTCAGGAAATGACAGATGCTGGCGAGGATGTGGAGAAAGGGGCACCCTCCTACACTGTTGGTGGGAATTCAAGCTGGTGCAGCCACTCTGGAAAACAGCATGGAGGTTCCTCAAAATGTTGAAAATAGAACTTCCCTATGACCCAGCAATTGCCTTAGTGGGTATTTACCCTAAAGATACAAACGTAGTGATCCAAAGGGGCACGTGCACCCGAATGTTTATAGCAGCAATATCCACAATAGCCAAACTATGGAAAGAACCTAGATGTCCATCAACAGATGAATGGATCAAGAAGATGTGGTATATATACACAATGGAATACTATGCAGCCATCAAAAGAAAAGAAATCTTGCCATTTGCGACAACATGGATGGAACTAGAGCGTATCATGCTTAGCGAAATAAGTCAAGCAGAGAAAGACAACTATCATATGATCTCCCTGATATGAGGAAGTGGTGATGCAACATGGAGGCTTAAGTGGGTAGGAGAAGAATCAATGAAACAAGATGGGATTGGGAGGGAGACAAACCATAAGTGACTCTTAATCTCACAAAACAAACTGAGGGTTGCTGGGGGGAGGGGGCTTGGGAGAAGGGGGTGGAATTTGGACATTGGGGAGGGTATGTGCTTTGATGAGTGCTGTGAAGTGTGTAAACCTGGTGATTCACAGACCTGTACCCTGGGGATAAAAATATATGTTCATAAAAAATAAAAAATTTTTAAAAATCAAAAAAAAAAAGAAAATAGATGAATATTGATTAAAAACACTAAACATGTTCATAATTTTTTATGTGAAAGAAGAATAATGTTATAATGTATTTGGTGAGTTTATTGGTTGGCAAATATATTCAAGAAAATTATCCTTAGTTATAAATACTGGCTGAAGTAAAGCCAATGATGAACTTCCTAGTTGAATTGATATCAGTTGCTCTGTAATTGATTTATTTAGATAAAATCATTTAGCCCTTGTCTATTACACTTAAGACAGTATTTTTTCTAATATCACTGCAATGTGGACTAAGTTTTGTTAAGTACCCACTGACAAATTGAGACCAAGTAAATGTAATAAGGAAATGAGCACTACAATGTTTATATGCAAACTTAAATTTGCATACAGGCAGAACATGTGAGTAAATTGAGAGTGAGTAAAGGTCGCTACTAAAAATTATGTTAGTTTTCCTATGTTAATTTAAAATAAATCTATCACTTTATGGCCCATAAAAAGAAATTTCACCTATATTTGATGCATATCTGTCATAGGTTATTAATTTTATAATTAAAATTCCATGTATACAGTGCATTGACTTGTTTTTTCATATTTAATATACAATGGGTATATGCATGGCACAAAAAAAAAAAAAAGAGTGATCATAACTGGAAGCCAGAGCCCTAGCCCAGTCCATTGCCACTTCTCACCAATCTGTTACCTCCATATCACTGAGTAATATGGTCTGTGTTCTTTATTTATCTTTAGAAATTTTCTCATGATTTACAGCTCGGATGGCTAAGAATGCAGATCAAATTCACCATCCTTTCACTACTCATATCATTTAAAAATTTTTTACTTCTGGGATATTTAAAAGATAAATTGTAATTTCTATTTTTTGGTCATAACTGGTTAACATGCTGCCTCTTGATTTGCCCCTCAGATGAAGAAAATCCCTCTGTCTACAGTTCTTTCTCCTTCTCTTCAATCCTTTTCTGGCAGTTATAATCTTTACTTTCATGTTGTCTAGGTGGATTAAAATTTACACTGCTGAATATTGAAGTTTTCAACCAAGACAAAAAGCAATAAATGTTAATTCTATGACTTAGAACCATGCTACTTGCTTAGGCAGCAGTATCCTGATGCCAAACTTGATTCTCTGTGGGCCAGTGCCCTGGCTCTGAGCTGCTCGAGAATGGAACTCACATCTTGTTGAAATGTATTCTGTCTTCTTACTCGTCATCAAGGTCTCAAAAGTGTGATTGTTACAGTTATTTTATATTTCAATCAGGTTTGTCTGGTTTGTCTTTTTCCAGAATTTCTATTTCGCCTTTATGCTGTCCTTATTGACTCAAGTCATGTGAACTTTCTTTAGCATGCACTATTTATTCCATACACATTTTTTGGTATCTAAGTGGTTCCTTTTCTTCAAGACTATTTTTCCTTTAGATGTCACTCAACTTATGTTCTCATTTTAATGTTGTATTTCAAGGTCTCCTTAGTGCATATACCAAGTTACCATTTCTGTTTTGTTGGTACTCTAGGTGAACTTCACTATTGTGGGTATAGCTTTCCTTTATTTTGCTTTTCACTTCTTTTTCACTTATTAATATGTTCAGACAACATCCTTAAAAAGAAAAGAAGATAGGGAAAGAGCCTGGCAGGCAGGAAGATACACAGAGCATGGAAGACACAGGAGGAGAGAAAACATAGAAAGTAAAATTTCTGTCTGGTGGTCTTGGTAGACAGAGAATTTTAGGTTCAAATCGTATTTTACAATCAATGTTAAAGATACACCAAAATTTTATTTGTAGATTCCACTCTGATGAAAATATGATGCAGTTCTCCTGTACTTTCTCTCTAGAAACTTAATTCTAGAAACTTAATTCAAAGTTATGAATCAAGGGGAAGATTTATTTAGGTGTATTTTCCATCTATTCTCAAGGGCACTGAGCAGTCCCTTTTATTGTGAAAAATGTGGGGTGTTTTTTTCCCCTCAGCTTCTATAAATGGCTTCTCCATTTTTCCCCTCTTCGCCACTTCTCCAGCTCAAGTTCAAGTTCATGACATTCATATATGGACACTATTGGAATGCTGCTTTAGGCTGCTTTTCTCACAAAATCAATCTCTCTTAGTCTTTTTTTTTAACTCTGGATAAAATTTCCTTCTTTTTTTGCATTTTTTAATGCTTTAAAATTTTTAATTTACATAGTGAGTATACAATTTTAAAACTCTCTTCCCCACTCCATCCTACTTGTTTTGAAATGCATTTTATGTACTAGTCTGGTGTTATGTAACCAATACATTCTTGAGTCATTCTGAAAATATGAATTTGAAATGTTTAAATTTTCTCTTGAAGCCTGCAATTCTAGTTGTTTTCATTGCTTTCATGCTATTAGTTCTTCTTGATCATTCCTTACTTAGCTGCTGATTTGCATCATGCATGTAGCAATAGGAAGATAATTTGGATTCTGGAATCGGATCTCTCATTCTTCAGGAATTGTGATAAATTTCTGTTGAAGCATGTAGTTCTCTCTTGACCTGTGTAAAGTCTGTCCTCTGGGTAATCTCTGTCCTCTGTGTAATCTAAAATGGCCAGGTAGAGGATATGGGACCAAGAGTGTGAGTGGAGGGGTGTCACCTTTTCCACTTGTTCCATATATGGACTTCCTATAGACCACTCTCAATTCCTGTCCCCCTCCCCCCACACACACACGCCTGCCCCGACCTGCAAGCTTTCTGTCTTGGTTTTTTGCAGAGCTGGATCCAGGAGCCTTTCCAGATGAACTGCCTGGCCACTTCCTCCTCTGCTTCATCAGTAAAGAAGTGTCTACCAACTCTTACTCTCCCATAAATAGATTTAATCCTGTTGCCCACAGTGCTTCTCTGCTTCTCATCCCCAGCTCACTCATACATCCCCAGATTTCTTGGCTGTGACAAGTACATTTAATGAATCTCATTTTTAAATATGTGCTCAGACCCCTCTTCAACAATTATCTTTGTTCCTATTTTATCCATTCCTCTTCAGACCTTTCATTTTCTATTTTTTGATGAACTTTATTTTGAAGCTACTGCCTATTTAGAAATAGCACAGTAATTTTCAATTAAATTTTTTTTTTCACTGTTGTAATGCTGCATTTCTTCTGTCACCATTTCTTCTTAAATCTCTTGTTTTCATTCTAGGCTTTGTCTTGACATAAGTTTTGTCTTGACATAAACCATGTATAATACTTTCTACCATAGTCTACCAGTAGTAAACTTTCTTGTGCATTCTTTTGTCTGGAAATGCTCTTTTTTTCCTTAGTCTTGAATGATACCTTAGTGGCATATGAACACCTAAATTGTTATCACTGAGCACATGGGAAATAATCTCTAGGGTCTGGTCTGTATTGTGAACATGAATCCTGATATTGATCTGAAGTTTTTTTTTAACTATTATAATTTTTATTAAATACATTTATTAACACTAGTTTCATCGTTGTTTTTAATAGCAAAACATTCCAAGAAAACTAAATAACAGAAGAGATGGTTTTGGAATTACTTACAGCCACTTAATTCAAGTTTTTATTATTTTTATCACTATTAAAACTTTAAGTAACAAACCATAAAAAATAACTCTTTTGCTATATAATTCTATGCGTTTTTTAAATTTTTTTATAAACATATAATATATTTTTATCCCCAGGGGTACAGGTCTGTGAATTGCCAGGTTTACACACTTCACAGCACTCACCATAGCACATACCCTCCCCAATGTCCATAACCCCACCCCCTTCTCCCAAGCCCCCTCCCCCCAGCAACCCTCAGTTTGTTTTGTGAGATTAAGAGTCACTTATGGTTTGTCTCCCTCCCAATCCCCTCTTGTTTCATTTATCATGTCATATTTAGAACTACTACCCTTTCTCTCTGCTTTAACATTCTTTGCTTGAATTTTCTTCTTTTTTTATTATAATGTACACATATAAGGAGTTCACCTGTGGGGGGGGGCATGTGTATTGAGAGAGAGAGTGAGAGAGATATGTATCTCCTTTTCTATATATTTATGGAGAGAATAACTTAAGCTTCTTTAACGTGAGGATTAATATTTTTCAAAAGTTCTAGAAAATTATTAATTGTATTTCTTTTAATACTGCCTCACAAAAATTTCTTATTTCATTTTGTTGAATTTATACTATAATTTTCCCTTCTATTTTGGTGTCTCTTATACCTTTTTTTCTATTTTTTATATTCTTTTAGAAATGATAGTTATTAGATGTGATGGATCCACTAGCTAATAATACAGTATTAACTGTGTTGCAATATATAAATGGATAAAATCTATATATATACACACACATACCTTAAACTCATGCAGTGTTGTACGTTGAATAAATTTAAATGAATCTGGGGAAATCCCTATGGGCTGTGTTGAGGTCAGATGATCCAGTTCTACTTACTTTCCAGAGGTTATAAACATATTCTTCAGTTTTGCTCTTTTTTCTAAGTATTCTGCTGAATTTTTAACTTACAAGAGTGGTATTTTAACTTGCAGAAATTCTAATGGTTATATTACCCATCCCCTTGCCAGTTTCCCTGGTGTCTAACTTTTTAATATATTTTCTTTTTTAAGTTTGTAAGCTGAGTAATTGTAGAATGATTTTGGATTTTCTGTTACTTTTTTTTTTTTCAGTGTTCCAACATTCATTGATTATGGATCACTTTTTTTTTTAAAGTTTTTATTTTAATTCCAGCACAGTTAGCACAGAGTGTTAAATTAGTTTCAGGTGTACAATACAGTGAGCAGTTCAACAATTCCATACATTACTCAGTGCTCATAGTGATAAGTGTACTCTTCAATCCCATCACCTATCTCCCCCCTTCTCCCCAACCCACCTCCACTCTGGTAAACATCAGTTAGCTCTGTATAGTTTGTCTCTTGGTTTGTCTCTCTTTTTTTTTTTTCCTTATAAAAGACAGCCTCTTCAATAAATGGTGCTGGGAAAATTGGACAGCCACATGCAGAAAAATGAAATTGGACCATTTCCTTACACTACACACAAAAATAAACTCAAAATGGATGAAGGACCTCAATGTGCGAAAGGAATCCATCAAAATTCTTGAGGAGAACACAGGCAGCAACCTCTTCAACCTCAGCCACAGCAACATATTCCTAGGAACAACGCAAAAGGCAAGGGAAGCAAGGGAAAAAATGAACTATTGGGATTTCATCAAGATCAAAAGCTTTTGCACAGCAAAGGAAACAGTTAACAAAATCAAAAGACAACTGACAGAATGGGAGAAGATATTTGCAAACAACATATCAGATAAAGGACTAGTGTCCAGAATCTATAAAGAACTTAGCAAACTCAACACCCAAAGAACAAATAATCCAATCAAGAAATGGACAGAGGGCAGTTCTATTTTCAACATTTTGAGGAACCTCCATGTTGTTTTCCAGAGTGGCTGCACCAGCTTGCATTCCCACCAACAGTGTAGGAGGGTTCCCCTTTCTCTGCATCCTCGCCAGCATCTGTCATTTCCTGACTTGTTCATTTTAGCCATTCTGACTGGTGTGAGGTGATATCTCATTGTGGGTTTTGCTTGTTTGTTTGTTTTTTCTTAAGATTTTATTTATTTATTTGACAGAGAGAGAGAGATCACAAGTAGGCAGAGAGGCAGGCAGAGTGGGGGGAAGCAGGCTCCCCGCTGAGCAGAGAGCCTGACCTGGAGCTCAATCCCAGGATCCTGAGATCATGACCTGGGCCAAAGGCAGAGGCTTAACTCACTGAGCCACCCAGGCGCCCCTCTCATTGTGGTTTTGATTTGTATTTTCCTGATGCCAAGTGATGTGAAGCACTTTTTCATGTGTCTGTTGGCCATCTGGATGTCATCTTTGCAGAAATGTCTGCTCATGTCCTCTGCCCATTTCTTGATTGGATTATTTGTTCTTTGGGTGTTGAGTTTGCTAAGCTCTTTATAGATTATGGATACTAGCCCTTCATCTGATATGTCATTTGCAAATATCTTCTCCCATTCTTTTAGTTGTCTTTTGGTTTTGTTAACTGTTTCCTTTGCTGTGTAAAAGCTTTTGATCTTGATGAAGTCCCAATAGTTCATTTTTTTTTAAGATTTTATTTATTTATTTGACAGACAGAGATCACAAGTAGGCAGAGAGGCAGGCAGAGAGAGAGAGAAGGAAGCAGTCTCTTCGTTGAGTGGAGAGCCCGATGTGGGGCTCGATCCCAGGACCCTGGGATCATCACCTGAGCTGAAGGCAGTGAAGGCAGAAGCTTTAATCCACTGGGCCACCCAGGTGCCTCCCAATAGTCCATTTTTGCCCTTACTTCCCTCGCCTTTGGCAATGTTCCTAGGAAGAAGTTGTTGTGGCTAAGGTGAAAGAGGTTGCTGCCTGTGTTCTCCTCACAGATTTTGATGGATTCCTTTCTCACATTGAGGTCCTTCATCCATTTTGAGTCTATTTTTGTGTGTGGTGTAAGGAAATGGTCCAATTTCATTTTTCTGCATGTGGCTGTCCAATTTTCCCAACACCATTTATTGAAGAGGCTGTCTTTTTTCCATTGGACATTTTTTCCTACTTTGTCAAAGATTAGTTGACCATAGAGTTGAGGGTATAATTATGGGCTCTTTATTCTGTTCCACTGATCTATGTGTCTGTTTTTGTGCCAGTACCATGCTGTCTTGATGATGACAGCTTTGTAATAGAGCTTGAAGTCTGGAATTGTGATGCCACCAACGTTGGCTTTCTTTTTCAATATTCCTTTGGCTATTCAAGGTCTTTTCTGGTTCCATATAAATTTTAGGATTATTTGTTCCATTTCTTTGAAAAAAGTGGATGGGATTTTGATAGGGATTGCATTAAATGTGTAGATTGCTTTAGGTAGCATAGACATTTTCCAATATTTATTCTTCCAATCCATGAGCATGGAACATTTTTCCATTTCTTTGTGTCTTCCTCAATTTCTCTCATGAGTACTTTATAGTTTTCTGAGTATAGATTCTGTGTCTCTTTGGTTAGGTTTATTCCTAGGTAACTTATGGTTTTGGGTGCAATTGTAAATGGAATTGTCTCCTTAATTTCTTTTTCTTCTGTCTTGTTGTTGTTGTAAAGAAATGCAATTGATTTCTGTGCATTGATTTTATATCCTGACACTTTACTGAATTCCTGTACAAGTTCTAGGAGTTTTGGAGTGGAGTCTTTTTGGTTTTCCACATATAGTATCATATCATCTGCAAAGAGTGATAGTTTGACTTATTCTTTGCCAATTTGGATGCCTTTAATTTCTTTTTGTTGTCTGATTGCTGAGGCTAGGACTTCTAATACTATGTTGAATAGCAGTGGTGATTAGGTGTCTTCTTTGGAAAAATGTTCATGTCTTCTGCCCATTTTTTAACCAGATTATTTGCTTTTGGGTGTTGAGTTGTAGAACTTTTCTTTAAATATATATATATATATATAGAGAGAGAGAGAGAGAGACAGAGAGAGACAGAGAGAGACAGAGAGAGAATACTAATCCTTTACCAGATCCATCACTTGCAAATATCTTCTCCCATTCAGTAGGTCATTATTCAATTTTGTTGTTTCTTTGCTGGGCAGAAGCTTTTTATTTGATGTAGTCCCAATAGTTTATTTTTGCTTTTATTTCCTTTGCCTCAGGAGACATATCTAGAAAAAGGTTGCCAGAGCCAACATCAGAGATCACTGCCGGTACTCTCTTCAATGATTTTTATATTCTCACACCTGGGTTCTTAATTCATTTAGAGTTCATTTTTGTGTGCACTGAAGCAAAGTGGTCCAGTTTCACTCTTGGGCATGTTGCTGGCCAGTTTTCCCAACACATTTGCTGAAAGGACCGTTTTGCTGCCGGTCAGATACTCATTTTTCCTTTAGAAGATTAATTGACCATATAATTGTGGGTTTATTTCTGGGATTTCTGTTGTGTTGATCTACGTGCCTGTTTTGTGCTACTACCATACTCTTTATTAGAGTTTTGTAATATAAAAAAGTCTGAAATTATGAGACCTCCAGTTTTTATCTTTTTCAAGATTACTTTGGCTATTTGGGGTCTTTTTTTGGTTCCATATAAATTTTGGGATTGTGTGTTCTAGTTCTGTGAGAAATGCTGTCACTATTTTGATAGAGATTGCATTAAATCTGTAGATTGCTTTTGGTGGCATAGACATTTTAACCATAGTTGTTATTCTGGATCAGCTGGGTGGCTCAGTCTGTGAAATGTCTGCCTTCAGCTCAGGTCAGGATCCTGGGGTCCTGGGATCCAATTCCGCATCGGCTTCTCCCTCTCCCTCTGCCACTCCCCTGCTTGTGTGCACTCTCTTTCTCTCTCTGTCAAATAAATACATAAGATCTTTAAGAAAATTAAAAAAAAAATACTTGTTCTTCCAATTGAAGACAATGGAGTGTTTTTCCATTTCTTTGTGTTACCTTCAATTTCTTTCATCACTGTTGTATAATTTTCAGAGTATAGTTCTTTTACATATTTGGTTAACTTTATTCCTAGATATGCTGTTGTTTTTGGTGTACATTTTTTAATTAAGTTTCTGGGGGCTGTTCCTCCTTTATGGGCTGTCTTTGATGCTATATAATTGCAAATTCTTTTTTTTTTTTTTTAGATTTTGGGTTGTAAACTGATCTTCAATGTAGATTAGTTAATTTATGGTAGTTCTATGAAAGCTTGATTTTGGAAATACCTCTCTGTATAGCAGGTGATTTGGGGAAAGACTGATGGAAGAGAGATTAGAAGGGGGATGGGACAGAGGGAGGGACAGAGGAAAAGGAGATAAAAAGGAAAAAAGGGAAGCAAAAAAGGAAAGACCACTTGATTTGACCAGTGGATTTGACCATATTAATATTTTGGTTTGGCAGTATAAGTTCAGACTCTTACTTTTTGGTAGCATAGGCCAGAAGTTTGATTTTTTTTTTAATAAGTGATGGTTTATTATTATTTTTTTTTTTATTCTCCTTCCCCTCCTAGAGAACCTTGACCCTGAGTACACATTAACCTCCCTCATGGTTTCTTGATCAGTGGCTGGAGTTCTGCCTCCTGTCACTTGGGGCAGCCTCAGGAGAATCTATGTAGCAATCTCACTTGCAGTTTCCTGGTATGTGCAGAGGTAAAGCCTTATTTTATAATTTTCTTCCATATCATCCATCATTATAGGATCTTTTGGCAGAAAACAGTCTTACTCAGTTCACCATGCTGTCAGAGCACTCTTAAGAATAGGTTACAAATTGGGGCACCTGGGTGGCTCAGTGGGTCAAAGCCTCTGCCTTTGGCTCAGGTCATGGTCCCAGGGTCCTGGGCCCCATACCAGGCTCCCTGCTCTGTGGGGAGCCTGCATCCCCCCAACCCTCTCTCTGCCTGCCTCTCTGCCGACTTGTGATCTCTGTCTGTCAAGTAAATAAATAAAATCTTAAAAAAAAAAAAAAGAATAGGTTACAAATTGAATTTTCTGTTTCCTCACACATAAAGATTTTTGTTCTAGATTTGGCTAACTTTTTCTTTAAATCCCTAGATTGCAAGTACTTTAGGCTTTGTGGTCCTATAGTCCTCTGTCTACTCTGTAATTATATCATGAAAGCAGCCATAAATAATATACAAGATAACTGACTTAGGCTATATTCCAATAAAACTTCATTTATAAAATCAGCCACTGGGCTGGATTTTTCCCATAGGTCATATTTTGCTGACCTCTGGTTAAATGAAATTGTTATTCTGATTCTCTAAACAGAAATCAGGAATATGTGGTTCTTTATAAAAACATATGAATTTACAAGCATTTTTTAATGTGTGCAAGTCCAAATATATGCAAATGTGTATAATAGTGTCTGTGAGTATATGGATATGGATATGATGAGATTATATGCATGACTTGTAATTTTCTTTCCTCTGGGGAAAGTCTAGATTTTTTTTCAAATATTTGAAAATCCAAGGCTTAAAAAATATTAATGAAAAAAAAATATTAATGACATGCAAATATTTCTGAGTTCTGAAATTCAAGAATTCCCCGATAAGCTTTTACCTTAACACATTTCCTTTCCAGCATAAAAATAAGTCATGGCATTTTAAATAATTTTAATACTCTGGTCCCCCTTTTCACCTCAATATGGGCATGGAAGGAAGAGCAGTTGGGAGAGAAGTGAAAAGCAGTTGGATAAGACATAAAAATAATGAGAACATTATTTTTGGATAATTTTAAAGCCATGCCATGACATTTAAAGAACTTCAGGTCAACTTACTGAACAAAATACCTTCTCTCTCACTAGTTTAAACTGTTAATTTCAACCTCCTATCAGCAAAACTACATACTTGATGTGCAACTTGTGATGCAGAGTTCAAACCACCAATCTGGACTATTATTTTCATCATTAATTGTTGGCTCCAAAAATTAAAAAAACAAAACAAAACCGTGCAACCATAGCTTTATCTTTTTCTTTTTTTAAGATTTTATTTATTTATTTATTTGACAAAGATCAAAAGGAGGCAGAGAAGCAATCAGAGAGAGGAGGAAGCAGGCTCTCTGCTGAGCAGAGAGCCCAACGCTGGCTCAATCCCAGTACCCTGGGATCATGACCCAGGTCATGACCCAGTTGGTTGAATAGGGTAGGTCATCACTGGCAGGTATTTTTTGCTTAAGTCGTTTTTTACAGAATAAAAGTAAATGAAGAATATTCTCTGAGCCTCTGTTAGGATTTAATACTCTTGTATTCTTAGTTAATCGTTAAGAATTATAAGTAGTCTCTTATGATGTGTCTAGCTACAAATCTACTTAGAAATATTAAACTAGGGGTGCCTGGTTGGCTCAGTGTGTTAAGCCTCTGCCTTTGGCTCAGGTCATGATCTCAGGGTCATGGGGTTGAGCCCCACATTGGGCTCTGCTCAGCAGGGAGCCTGCCTGCCTGTCTTTGTCACTCTCTCTCTCTCTCTTTCTGCCTGCCTCTCTACTTGTGGTCTTTCTGTCAAATTAAAAAAATTCTTTAAAAAAAAGAAATATTAAACTAATATTTGAGTACAGTATAACAATAGGTATTGAGGTTTAAAAATCCAACTTGGATAGTCTAACAGTCAAAATTAAGTTACATGTCATAATGTGAATATTACTTTTTGGAAAAAAAACAAAATTTATTCTTAGAACAATAAATTTCAGGAACACATCTTAAAGTTTCATAACAACCAAAAATATAATACTTATACATAATAGGTCATGTCATATTTCTTCTTATGCATTAAAAAAAACTAATTCTAAAATTCTTGTTCTTCTAATTTCACACAGTGGTCCTAGAGTAATTACATCCAAGTTGTTTATTTGTTTTGTTTTGTTTTGTTATTATCATTGAAAAAAAAAACAGTATACATATTTTAAAAATACATATTTATAGGGGCACTGTGTGGCACAGGTGGTCAAGCATTCGACTCTCAGTTTTGGCTCAGGTCATGATTTCAGGGTCATGAGATTGAACTCAGCATCAGGCTCTTTGCTCAGCAAGGAGTCTGCTTTGTATTATCTCTCTTTCACTCTCCCTTTGTCCCTCCCCCCTTGAACTTCCTCTCCCTAAAACAAATAAACCTTAAAAAAATACATATTTAGGGGCACCTGGGTGACTCACTGGGTTAAAGCCTCTGCCTTCAACTCAGGTCATGACTCCAGGGTCCTGGGATTGAGCCCTGCATCGGGTCCTCTGCTCATTGGGGAGCCCGCTTCCTCCTCTCTCTCTGCCTGCTTCTCTGCCTACTTGTGATCTTTGTCTATCAAATAAATAAAATCTTTTAAAAAATACATATTTATACATGTGTATATATGTTTATATGTGTGTGTGTGTGTGTGTATTAATCAGTTACTAAATGCAACTGGACTGTGTGGACAAAGACTAAACAATCACCTGCTAACAAAGATGTAGTTTTATTTATAGGGGGAAAAAATGACAATTGACTAATATTAATCCCTCACAAATTTCTTCCATTTCAGACAGGTGTGAAACACATTTTTTTAATTGTGTTATGTTATTAACCATTAAAAACATTATTAGTTTTTGATAGTGTTCCCAGATTAATTGTTTATATATAACACCCAGCGCCCCATGCAATATGTGCCCTCCTTAATATCTGCCACCAAGCTCACCCCTCCCGCCACCCTTCTCCCCTCTAAAATCATCAGTTTGTTTCTCAGAGTCCACAGTTTCTCATGGTTCATCTCCTCCTCCAATTTTCCCCAATACACTTTTCCTTTCCTTCTCCTAATGTCCTCCATGTTACTCCTTATGTTCCATGAGTGAAACCATGTGATAATTGACCTTCTCCGCTTGACTTATTTCACTCAGCATAATCTCCTCCAGTCCCATCTATGTCAATGCAAAAGTTGGGTATTCATCCTTTCTGATGGCCAAGTCATTTTTTCTTTCTGTGCGCTGTCATCCAGCCAAGGTTGTCTGATCACCAGCTTCAAATTTGTACACTCTAATTAAGCATTCCATATTTATGCTTTCCTTTTAAAGCTGGATGTATTTTTCTATTTAGATAAATTTGAAAACCAGCCATATTAGCCATTTAAGGGTCCAGATTAAAGCCATGCTTTAAGAAGTGGGTCTGGGAGGGAAGGCTCAAAGGAAATGAAAGTCTTGAAAAAAATGGAGATGTTTAACCACAATCCCCCATTCTTGTTCCTTTGTTTACCTACTAACTAATTCATCCTGATAAATGTTTATTTATTACTTACTCAATGTTAGACTCTATTCCAGAAGTAAAGCTTAATTAAGTGAACAGAACAGACAAAATTCTCTACCATTTTGGAGCTTAGATTCTAGTGGGAGAACTCAAACAAGGAAGTCCTACAAAACATGCACAATATAGTAATATGGTCATGAATGCTGGGGAAAAATAAAAATCAGGAAGTAGGATAAGGACTTTGGGCGGGGAGGGACAGGGAGACAGGAGAACCATATAGGTATTAGAACAAAGGCATTGAAGAATGTTCTGGATTTGGGTTTCTTTGTGATAACCTACAGAAATGGGACTAAGGAGCACAACAAAATTAGACCTGAAGGTCTCAAGGCTAATAATCATGTCCAAGACAGAAGGAACCCCTTTTTGTGAACAGTTGCTTGTCTTTTATCTTTTCCAGGAACTTGTGAGAGCTCATTTTTTTCTTTTGTTCAACCATGCTTTAGTAGAATTTTCATGTTAATTCTTGGCCAGTAGAGGCCCCATTGCACTACTTATTGGGATCAATATTTTCTGTTCCTGACCTTTTCTGTATAACACACTGGTGTGAACACTGTAGAAGGGGGTGAGATTTTACACTAGATTCTAACAATTTAACCCTCCATAAGTTTATAGATGGTGGCAGAACATACAAGACTCCTGGGCCAGAGACAAAGAACCATATACTTCTGGCCTAGCAGGAAACACAAGATGGTTAGGAAGGGAGAGCTGGCAAACCTGCTTTACCTTTTCCCCAAAAGGAGACATTATCTTGAATAACCTAGCAGAGAAACATATCTGCATCCACCCTGGAAAGGACACTGTCTCTTTCTTCTAAGGCTGTTTTCCATATGACCCTTGGAAGTGGTAGTTGAGAACAAAAGCCTTCAGCAGCTCTTCACAAGATATGTAGAATCACAAAGACCTGCCGAGAATTGTTTCCGCCAGCTTCTTAACTGATGGGCAACTTTCCAAATGCTAAGACTTGCCTGCTACCCTTGAGATTGTCATCCTGACTCCTTTTCTTTTAGCCAGCGGGTCTTAAACTCTGACCACTTCCCTCATCTTTGGAGCTTCCAAATCCAGTATTCTGTACCTGTTATTAATAAAATTTAATTAAAATCATATTAAAATACAACTGACCTGCATCTCACAGAAAACTGATGAAGCAGAAGTTTGATTTAAATAGTTGAAGTTTCTCCTGTAATATTTCTAGGGTAGAGTATGTTTTAGCTATTTTCTTGCCTTAAGGAAAGGTTGTGAAAAGTAATTTATGTTAGTGATAATGAATTGAATTAATTACCCCTGCAAGGACATTTGTGTTTTAACAAGTGTATCATCATAACCAAAGAAACTGTCATTATTTGTACTAGCAATAAAGGTTAATGGAAAAGTTATCTTTTCGGAAAGATAGATAAGATGGATCTATCTTACCTTATGGATAAGATGGATAGATAGATGCATCAGAAAGAGCCTTTTGTGACCAATCTATGGGACTCCATCTAATTTAGAAAGGGACTTCATATGAGTATAATACAGGACCTTAGCTGCCTAAAGCAGGCCAGGTGACCCAGACCTTTTTTATCCAGGGCAGCTCTGCTTTCTTTGTTATGTGGTAGATCCCCACTAAAGATTTCTTTGAATTAAGAGCTTTCCACTCAAGAAAGGACAACAGCAGCAGCAACAGAAAAACATTTGAGGGTCACTGGTCTAATTTATTAATGATTTGGAGCTGTGCATACCAGAGTTCTAGCCTCTGCTCTTTTAAACATCCCTGAGGTGAGGAGGCAGTATTTGGAATGGATTATTTCTACCTTTGTTTCCTATTAACCACAGGACTAAGTTTTGTACTCAGTTCTCATGAATACCACAGCAAACAAATTCTGGCAGAGTGTTTCTAAGGCCATAAAAATCTTGCATTGCATTGAAAACTATTTTTTGTCTAGATTTTTAAAAGCTGGCTTTGCTCTTATTATTTATGTTTTCTTTATGCACTTGAGTGGCATGAGGGGTTCTATACTACACCAAGTTTGGTCAGCATTCTGGGCAGGCTACAGATGAAGATTTCCGAACCTTTACTCTGTTACTATTTTTTCGCTCTCCCAATCCTGCTCTCCCACCTAATTTAAAGTAATACTTTCTCTAGCACCAAGGGAAAGGTGTTGAAAGGACAAGTAAAGCGTGTGAAACCTAACTATAATATATTTGACACTATCATTTTGCAACATATTTAGAGATGCTTAAAAGTAGTTCACCTTTCTGTACAGTGATCACAGTCTTGTCTCTTCGGATGCAATGAAACTAATTTGGCAAAAACAAGGGAGCTGGTTGATACATTTTGTGTTCATATTGATTGAAGAGTAAACAGAGAGGCTGGATTTCTCTCAGAATTTCTTCGTTTTTCCAGCTGTGATATATTATTATTATATTATATATTATTATATTATATACATTAATATATTAATGCTTCCTCCTCCCTAAGGAATTTGAGGTAAACCAGCTGAAGTTTCTTTATGTTGATTCAAATTGTTTTTTGTCATAGAAGTGAACTCAGAAATATCAGTGAGCCCCTAGCTAAAATTTAAAAGAAATCAGAAACCACATTGCTGGAACCTATCATTCCCAGTGAATCACCAACAATACAGAAACATTCCAGTTATGATAGAGACAGTGGCAGACAAACTGGCTTTAAAGAAGGCAGATGACCAGCAAGCAAGACTGCAGACTAGGGGATCTTCCTTTCTGGTAGAAAAACAGAGAAAACAATAGTCATAATATTTCTAAATTAACAATTGCTATCATTCAATGATTCAAATGCAGCTCTTGAGTAACTGAGAAGTATTAATAAAAACCCATTTTTTGCTTCTTAAAGACATGAATGTTACTACACTGAGAGAGCCCATTCTTTTTTTACCTGGGACTTGAAACTTACATTCAATGTGATACAGCAGAGGTAAGCACAGCATCATCTCTGGACCTGGATGGTCACTTTGGCATTGACAGAGGTGCTGACAATTGAAATAAGTTTTAGGAAGGTGTGAGATTTAGAGTAAGGTGTAGATGACGTCGTCCAGATAAAAGAAACATCATGAGCAACACATATGTTTTTAGCAGGGTATTGACTTGATCTGGTTGAGTTATAAATGATTTGCTTTGACAGCAGTGGTGAGTGTTAAGAGGTAGGGCAGAGAAATTAGGCTGAATTTTTACAAACAGATTATAGCTGCAGAAATAGCACCAAAATGAAGAGAATACTAGAACACTATCCATAACTCCTAATTACCTCTTATGTTCCCTCCAGTCACTGATGCATGAAAGGATAACCACAGTCTTGACTTCTAAGATACCGTTTTTGGTTTTGTTTTTTTTTTTTGCACTATATGTGAATGAGATGAACAGTGTCCTTTGTGTTTGGGTCCTTTTTCATTCAGTTTTATTACATTTATGAGTTTCGGCTATGTTGTTACATGATTTAGATATTTCCTCTTATTGCCATGTAATTGGTGTGACTATAGCACCATTTATTTACCCGGTTTATTGCTGAAAGTTTTTTGATTAGTTTCTAAGATTTTGCCTACTTCAAATAGTGCTATTGCTAGAGCTCCTGGATGGCTCAGTGGGTTAAATGTCCAACTCTTGATTTCAGCTTAGGTCATGATCTCATGGTTCGGCTGGCTCCCCACTCATGGGGCATCTGCTTGAGGTTTTCTCTCTCTCCTTGTCTCCCTCTGCCACCACCCCCTGCTCGTGCACCTTGCTCTCTCTCAAGTAAATAAATCTTTAAAAAGATATTGCTACTTCAATGAACATTCTAGTACATATTTGTGGATGGAATTTTGTGTGCATTTCTTTTAGGCATAACTATAGGAGCAGAAATCCAAGAACATTTGAAATGCATTTAAGAGATTGCAAAAACATATTTTCAAAGAAGTACCAACTTAACTTTTTTCAGCAATACAAGAGAGTTACTATTCTCTATATTTTCTCTAAAATGTAGAATTTTTGTCATTATTATTGATCTTTACAAATCTGGTGGATTTGTGGTTAGTATGTCATGGTGGTTTTGACTGACATTTATCAAATGATGCAAAAAAACCTCGGTTTTTGTTGTGTGTGTTTGTACACAGTCTCTTCTAAGTTATCTTTATATGTATTTCCTCAGAAATACTGGGAATATACTTCTCCATTTTATCTATTGGCTTTTTACTCTCTTCATAGTTGATAAACAGAAGTTCTTAATTCTACTATAATCCCTTAATGGTTAACACATTTTGCATCCAGTACAGAAACTTTGATCTTCTCTAGTGTCATCGAAGTGCAACTTTTGTCTCCAGAAGTTGCATTTCATGCATGCATGGCATATATTTAAAATACATGGTGTCAGACCTCAGAGTTCACTATGTTGTCTTAATGCACCTCGGTGTACAGTTTAGGAACTAGAGAGAGAGTGCGAATTCATGTTTCTTCTGTCTGCTTTAGCCAGTGTTATTTTGAAGGAGTTTGCCATTAAATCAATTAGCAAATATATTAATGATTGCTTCATATGATCTCCTTTTCAGACCTGTCATCATATTCCCTATTTAGTCTTGATAGTTATAGTTTGTTATTTTTCCTTTGCATCTTTTATTTTTCTTGAACAAATGATTAAGGGGCATATTTAATTAGTACATTGTACTATTTTAAAAGTAAGGTTTGTTTTGTTTAAATTTTGTATTATACTTTTGTTTTTTATTTAATTTTTTAAAAATATTTTAACTTTATTTTTCTTTATTTATTTTTATTATGTTCAATTAGCCAACATATAGGACATCATTAGTTTTCAATACAGTGTTCAATGATTCATTAGTTACCTGTAACACCTAGTCCTCAGTGCCACATGTGACTTTTGAAATCAGGCCAAAAAATTTCAACATCTTATTTCAGGAGTCATAAGTGGATTTAGTCACCCTAGGACTTCTTACCACTTATTTTTTTATTCCTGAAGTGTGTTTTTTCATTTATTAACTCTTTCCTACTTATTCTCACCTCATTCCTGAGATTTTCATTTTAAAATAGTAAAGAATTACTTTCATCTGCTTTATGAGTGTGAACCTAAGTCAGATATTTTAATTGTAGGTAAGGTGTTACTTTTTGCTCTTTCTTCTGTGATAACTTCATATGGTGTTTGACCTCTATGTTGAGCTGTTCATTTGGTATGAGATTAGTTGTCTGAAAGCCTTAAGAATGAGAGAGAAATTGGGATGATTTCTGTACCTCAACAAAGTAACGGAACAAAAATGTTTATAATAGTTACTTATTTTTTCTATTCTTGGAGTTTTCGTGGTAAGACCTTTTTACATTCGCACTATAGCAGTTTGCCTTCTCTTTTTTCTTTGTATTGGTGTTCCTCTCTCTCTTCCGACTCACTGTTGTTACAGGCTATTACAATTTTCTCTATTGTTTCAAAGGACAAACTTCTGAACTTTTGGCTTTGTGAATTTACTGATTATTTGCTATATCATTGATTCCTTACTGAATTATTTCCCTTCTCCATCCTTGTCATTTAATTTGTTCTTCTCTAGTGTTATAAGATGAACATTTAGAGGGGCACCTGGGTGGCTCAGTGGGTTAAGCCGCTGCCTTCAGCTCAGGTCATGAACTCGGAGTCCTGGGATCGAGCCCCACATCGGGCTCTCTGCTCAGCAGGGAGCCTGCTTCCTCCTCTCTCTCTGCCTGCCTCTCTGCCTGCTTGTGATCTCTCTCAAATAAATAAATAAAATCTTTAAAAAAAAAATGAACATTTAGATCATTAATCTCAGGCTTTTCCTATTTTCTATTGTGAGAATGTAAAGCTATGTTTTTCTCTCTAAGCATATTAAATTCGCCTTCTGCAAATATTGGTATGTAATATGTTCAGCATAATTTATTTAAAATTACTTGTAATTTTCTAAGTTGATCTGTGAATTATTCTTTTTTGACATATGTGTTATTAAAAAGCTAGTTATATTTTTAAATACTTAGGACTTTCTTGGGTATCTAAGTTTACTGATTCTAATTTGCTTCTGTTTGTGTCAGAGGACATAGTCTGAAAGAGTGCTGTCCTTTGAAATTGAAGGACATTTGTTTTCTGCCCAGCTCAGTGTCTACATTGGTAAATGTTCCATGTGTTCTAGAGAAGAGCTTGTATTGTCTAGCTATTGGATGTGGTTTTCTAGGAATACCATTTGAGATATAGTCATCAATAGTGATATTCAGGTCTTCTGTATCTCTATTGCTATTTCATCCAGTTGGTCTGTCAATTACTGACTGGTGTTAAAGATCATAATTATGATCATGGATTTGCCTGGTAGTTTTGCCAAATCATCCTTCAGCTATTTTGCAGTTCCATTATTTCCATTATTTGGGGAATACATAGTTATCAATGTTAAGTTTTCTGATACATTGAGCCTGTATTCATTATGAATTGTCACTTCTGCCTTTTGGTCATATTCCTTATTTCTATCTATTCTTGTATTTAGACAATTATTCTAGTCACTCTAGCTTTATTATAATTCAAGATGCATAGTACATAATTTTGCTTCTTTCTAGTTTCAGTGTCTTGGTGCTTTTCGATTTAACAGGTATCTTTAGTAAAAGTGTATACTTGGGTTTATATTTTCACCTAGCCTAGAAATCTCAGTCTTCTGAGAGTAGTCTACTTGTACTGCAGTGATTTAAATGTTTGAATTTTTATTTATTTTATGATTTTTATTAATAGACTATATTTTTAGAGCAGGTTTTTTGTGGGTTTTTTTTTTTACATTTTATTTATTTATTTGAAAGAGAGTTGGGGAGGGGCAGAGGCAGAAGAGGAGGGAGAGAATCACAAGCAGGCTTCATGCCCCGTGCACAGCCCAATATGGGGCTCAGTCTCACAACTCCGAGACCATGACTTGAGTCGATATCAAGAATTGTAAATTTAGGGCGCCTGGGCGGCTCAGTGGGTTAAGCCACTGCCTTCGGCTCAGGTCATGATCCCAGGGTCCTGGGATCGAGTCCCGCATCAGGCTCTCTGCTCAGCAGGGAGCCTGCTTCCCTCTCTCTGTCTGCCTGCCTCTCTGTCTACTTGTAATCTCTGTCTGTCAAATAAACAAATAAAATCTTAAAAAAAAAAAAAAGAATTGTAAATTTAACAGACTGAGCCACCCAGGTGCCCCTAGAGCAGTTTTAATGTCACTGAAAAAGGAGCTAGAAGTGCAGCGAGTTCCTATATATCCTTCACACCTCCATATATGTAGTTTCCCACTGTTAGTATCTTGCATTAGTGAGATAGAGCTGTTCAAAGGATGGGCCAATCCCGTTACATTATTATTAACCAAATTTCTTAATTTACCTTCTTCCTATTGTCAGTTCTATTGCTTTTGACAAATGCAGAACTACATTATCCACTGTTACAGTAACCTACATGATACTTGGCCCTAAAAATGCCATTTTCTGCCTATTTTTTCCCTCTGTCCCTCCCCTCAACCCACTAGCAAACTGTTGGGCATTTTTACTACCTCCATTGATCTATCTCTTCCAGAAAATCTGCACTCCAGGGAGAGTAAGTGTCAGGTAACTGATGACTTAGGAAGTCAACTCACATTTGATTATATAAGTTCTGCTGTATCTCAGAAAGTGTTTGTTTTATACTCCTATTTTCCTGATGACACATAACAGAGACCTATATTGAAGAGAAAACAGATAGTAATGGCAGGTTTAAAGCTTTACTCATAATACTCCTTAAACATGTAAAGGAAAGCCAGCATTTTTCTTCTCTATAAAAGATCTAAATTTGCTAGCAGTTTTCCCTTTTGCTGTGTTTCAAAAGAAGGATAAAGAAACAAGTGACTTTTGAACAACAGATTTGGACTGCATAGGTCTATTTATGTGTGAACTTTTTCAGTACAGTATTGTACATGTATTTTTTTTTCTCTTCCTTGTAATTTTCTTAAGATTTCCTTACTTTAATGATAAGAATGCAGTATAGAATGCCCATACCCTATGAAATATATGTTAATAGACTGTTTAAGTTATCCATAATGTTTCTTGCCAACAGGCTTTTAGTAATTAAGTGTTTAGGGAGTCAAAAGTTACACTTGGGTTTTCAATTTTACAGGGGCTAGTGACCTTAACCCTCACATTGTTCAAGGGTCAGTTGTGTAGTTTAATCTGTCAACATATGATCTCACAGGCTTCACAAGTATAAAAACTTATTTTCAGTGATTTAGTCACTTTCAGATAAATACTCTGACTTTCAGGGCAGTGGGTACATGTAAAGGTGCTCAAGTTCAAACTAGAATGATGTATCACCTCAACCTGTTGGAATGGCCATTATCAGAAAGATGAGATGAGAAATGTCAGCATGAATGTGAAGAAAAGAGAGCCCTAGTGCACTGTTGGTAGAATTGTAAACTGAGGCAGCCACTATGGAAAACAGTATGGAGGATCCAAAAAACTAAAAATAGAACTATCCTAGGATCCAACAATTCCTCTCCTGGGAACATAGCCAAAGAAAATTAAAACACTAACTTGAAAAGGTAGCTGCACCCCCATGTTCACAGCTGCATTGTTTATAGTAGCCAAGACTTAGAAACAACCTAGGTGTCCACTGATGGATGAATGGATGAGGAAGTTGTGGTCTATACATAGACAGTGGAATATGATTCAGTCACACACACACATCCAGAAAATCTTACCATTTGCAGTAACATAGGTGGACCTTCAAGGCAACGTACTAAGTGAAATAAGCCAGACAGAGAAAGAGAAATACTGTATGATTGAAAGACAAATACAATATGATCTCATATGTGGGATCTAAATATATATGTATCTAAATATACAAGTAATCTAAACATAAATAAAGAGATCAGACTTGAGGATTCCAGAGATGGAGTTTTGCGGGGAGGAGAAATGGGAGGAAGATCGTCAAAATGCACAAATTACCAATTACAGGATAAGTATGTACTAGGGACATAATAGATCTAACTAACACTGCTGTAGGATATATAGGAAAGCTGTTGAATTAAACCATGAAAATTCTAATTACAAGGAGCACCTTTTTTTTCTTTTTTCTTCCTCCTTTGCTTTTTCCTGGATCTATATGAGATGATGGTTGTTAACTGAACCTCTTGTGGCAATCATTTCACTATACATGTCAACCACACCATCATGATATATATTCCTTAAACCTACACAATGACAGATGTCAGTTATTTCATATTAAAACAGGGGGTGGGAGGGAGAATTCTGCCCTTCCAATGTTTTCTTCTTGTTCTCATTTTCTTCAAAATGAGGTCATGACATAATAAGTCTTTCAGTGTTCTTATAGTCACAGAGGAAAAGGAGGCCTTGAATCTCCTTTTGATTTTGAGCACCCCTCTCATATTTGCTGTGTTATCCCTGGCATAGTCCAGAATCTGTACTTGTGAAAATCAGTGAGATGTGACTTTCTGACTGGTCCTTGGGGGGACAGTATTCAGGCATCTACTTTTGGATGCCTTAGTGCAAACCATTTGTCCTCAGTCAAGAAATCCTTCTCTGAACCTTTTTCAGCCTGCCTCTAAACCTTGTAACTTCTCCATTACCATGCTAAAACTTCTGAGTATCTTACTTTATCATCACACAGATATTTTCTGGGCTTCTTGACAGGGGCTGTCATCTTTCCTATTGAGCCACCTCAGCTGGCACTGTTGGATTTTTGTTTCACAACATGCTGGGTATCCAAGTATTGCAGCAGTACTTTCTAGTGCTTACTGAATTAAATTTTCTAGGGGGAGGAACTATGTTTGTCAATCTTTTGTTGTTTTTGTCTTAAATTCTTCAAATCCTAATTCTCTAATAGAGTACCTACCTGCAATAACTGGACAATTAACTGAATAAAACCAATCGTTAGCCAATTAAGATGGCGGCCAAGTTAATTAATTGAGGAATGGGAAAAACACATAGGATGGGAAATTGCAAAAAGATAAAGGAAAAGATGCAATAAATAGGATTTTGATGTGCACAAAGTGTGAGCTCATGGAGATTGATCATTTCCAAACATGAAAAGCATGACCCATCTCTTCAAGGGTGAATTCAGTGATATAACAATGGCCTGGAAATATCTAGAAGTGATTGACATTTCAGGTGGCAGAAGGGTCATTGCTTCTGATGGTGAAATTGTAAAAATATTTGGCAAGGTAGGAGATAGTGATAAAAGTTAGGAGCTTGCTGGTGAAGTTGTCAATGAGAGGGATTGCATTTTGACTGTTAGTTGCTGACACCACTTATGAAAAAGCTAGTGTCAAGGTTTGGTAACGATTTCCAAAAAGTGACTGCTGTCTAGTGGAGGCAAAAGCATGGTCTGCAATTACAATGGAGATCTACTCAGTCTTCTAATGAATTAGGAAAGCTAAAAAACATTACTCTCCAGTGAAGAGAGCTGGAGAA
Organism: Mustela nivalis; assembly: GCF_964662115.1. Classification (NCBI taxonomy): domain Eukaryota; kingdom Metazoa; phylum Chordata; class Mammalia; order Carnivora; family Mustelidae; genus Mustela; species Mustela nivalis. The sequence continues at coordinate 73,037,794 of NC_139027.1, read as the reverse complement.
AAAAGTAAGATTTCAATTGAGGCAAAGAATTAAACTGTTGTTTATAAAAATGATCAGTGATACAAGGAAAGGTGTTTTAATAGCATACTATTATCTTAGGCTTGTTGGAAAAGCCCAGGGAGAACTATGAAGATGGGCATACTGAGATGGGTAGTTTGATGAAATAATGGTACAAAACCTAATGTGGTATCAGGGAGGTGGAATTTTCCTACAGTAAATGAGATGAAGAAAGCAAAAATACAGGAACAAATTCATAGTGGCATGGAATTACCAATGGCATGGAAAGGGAAGTGAACAATAAACAGGAACTGTGTTAATGAGAATCTTGGAGGGTAATGAAACTCAGACTGTAAAGGTTTCAGTTTCTCTGTGGCCAGATTGCTAAGAACTTGTGATAAGGTATCTCAAAATTTAAGTCATGAAAACTATCATATATGAAGCCTTGTTTTTGGAATAATCAGAAGCATCTGTGTTGTGATTAGTGCTGTCCCATTCATTAATTTACTTTTGTAAGTGAAGGGCTAATAAATTTAAGTGGAGGCAGCTATCAATTTTTCTTAAATGATGCATTTTATTTTTTCAGACACAGAATTTATGTCAGGACTCAATAAATACTTTAATTACTGTCCACTGATTAAACCATGAAAATCTTTATTCAACAAGTAAAAGTAAATTCAGGACTATTATATATATAGAGAGAGAGAGACCTTAAAACCTGCAAAAACTGAAAAATTGGTAAAGTGGAAACCCACAATACACTGAAGTATGAAAAATACAAAGTACAAAATATACACAAAAGGAAATATGGCAAGATCCATTACTTATTTTCTAGACTCTGAGGCACCAAGATGAAATTTTGTTTTCCCAAAAGTTCTAAATGGAAACCCCAGTAACCTAGAAGATAGTTTCTAAGAGTTACAGGGAACTTTTATTTTCCATTTCTTTCATTTTAGTCCAGATGGGGAATTCTCCTCTGCCCTATTTTTCATCTCATTCAAATTTATCACTTGTATAATATTTTCTGTTTAGAAATGCTCTAAGAGATTCCTTCTTGAGTTCCACAATTTCACTAGAAGTAAGAATGTCATTTTCCTCCCATTGTACAGATGAAAACAAAGTAGTGCATGATGAGTTTACATTGTCAGTTCACATAAATTACTGGAGCCAAAATAAGAAAACAAGCTTTCTATTTTAAGTTATGATATTACATATAAACTTTTTACTTCTCTCTTTGATCTCTTCCACATACAAAATCTAGCATCATCTTCAAACTGAGATCACTCTCTCCCTCAGATGTTAAATACTTCTTTTTTTTTTTTTTTCAGGCCAACTTTTCACTGACTTTCTCAGTGTGGCTTTCATTGACATCTTTTCCTATATGAACATTGTTAGCACTTAAAATTAAGTTATTCCTCAGCCTTAATTGTATACAACATGCTATAATTAATTCATCCTAGAATTATAAGATCAAATTATAGGTTCTGCTCAGAAACTGAAGATTTTTCCCAATTCCAGGACTTGCCACAATTCTGCTTTCCCTTACTGTTACAATGCCATCAAGTAACATCACTTATCATGCTTAAACCACACTAGAGCAGAATATAAAACAGTTCCTTAAGGGAGACATCACTCTATTTCCACTGTTTAAAATTTCCATTAAATTGTAATGGATTTTATGTACTTCATTGACAGCCATTGTTTATGTTTCTCTAGGAGACAAGTGGAAAGAAGGCAAGGGGGCACAGTGATCTAAGAGCCAAGAGATACAGATGTTAATTTCCACTCTGGTGTTTGCTTCCTTAATAACTGCGAGATACCACATGAGCCTCAGTTTCCTCAACAGCAAAAGAGTGCAATTGGAACAGCACCACTTACTTCAGCGCTGTTCAAGGGGTCAAAGGACAGGACTTACTTGACAAATCTTTGAAAATGACAGAGCACTTTGGCAAAGCATTATATTAATAAAATCACATCTCTGCTCTATTTCAGCTCTCACTATCTGTGACCAAAAACTAACAGTGAAACAACAAAAAGAACACTCTCAAACTTGCTTTCAAATCTTTAAATTCTTCACTTGCCTCTTGGCGGCCTTATACATCATAATCTTTATCCAAGAGATTTGCCCATTCGGTGTCCTGCTCTCTGTCACCATTCATAAATTACTTTGTGGACGCCTCCCTTTCTGTTACCCTTCCCCTGCTCAGCTAAGCCTAGCTCCCATTCCTGCTGCGGTCTCCTTTGTACTTTTTCATCCAGACTTAAAACTGTATAAGGTAATTATATATGTATTTTCTATATTCCTCAAGGTTGAAAGTTCTGAGAGCTGGAAAGTTATCTACCTTATTCACTGTTGTTTTCCCCTGCACCGTCACATGGTAAAGCTTCCTAAAAATGCACAAATAACTACAACAGATTATGAGTCCATAGAATTTTCTGTATCACTTTAAAGTAGTAGCCAAATAAATTTAGAAGGTAGAGCTTACAAGATGAGTCTCCTCTGATTTTTTCCATAGCATATATTCTTTCTTTAGAAAATATTTTATGGGGTACCTGGTTGGCTCAGTGGTTTGAGCCTCTGCCTTCTGCTCAGGTCATGATCTCAGGGTCCTTGGATTGAGCCCCGCATCAGGCTCTCTGCTCAGTGGAGAGCCTGCTTTCCCCACTCTCTGCTTGCCTCTCTGCTTACTTGTGATCCCTCTGTCAAATGAATAGGTAAGATCTTTAAAAAAATAAAAACATAATGAATATATTCATATTTTATATTCATAAAAATATATTCATTTGAGAGAGAGAGCTGAGCAGGGAGACTGAATTGGGACTCTATGTGAGGCTTGACCTGAAGATAGACCCTGAACCATCTGAGCCCCCCAGGTGCCCTCCACAGAATATATTCTGAAAACTAGAGATTCACTCTTCTTTTGGGGTGAACTATCCACTACTTTATTTATTACTAATTATTTAACAGCTTATTGAGAAATAATTTATATATAAAAAAACATACTGCACATAGACATTCTATTTTTTTTTAAGATTTTATTTATTTATTTAAGAGAGAGTGATCACAAGTAGGCAGAGAGGCAGGCAAAGAGAGAGGGGAAGAAGGCTCCCTGCCAAGCAGAGAGTCTGATGCAGGGCTCAATCCCAGGACCCTGAGACCATGATCTGAGCCAAAGGCAGAGGCTTAAACACTGAGGCACCAGGTGCTTCTAGACATTCATTTTTAAATGCACAACAAAAAAAAGGATTGACAAAAAAAGGAGTCTTGAGTCCGTGACAAATATAATACTTTATATATCACTTATTGAATAAAGTTATTAGAATTTTTTCTTGGGCTGATAAGCCACATTCAGAACTCCATTTTACCTTATAATCTTTGTATGAGGAGTTCAGAACACTCCCTGTAAGTTAATCCATATATTCTTAAAGTATTTTCAAAATGCATTTCATGAGCCTCTATATTCTCTATGAAATTGCTCTGTTGAGTAGAAAATAGTTATCACATCAGTGATTAAATTTTCTCCAAGAGAACTTGATTTTCTAGGTCTGGATAACAAACACAGTCATATTCAAGGATAAGACCATAAAATTTCTTTGCCTTAAACAAATCCCAGTATCCCTGTGGCCGAGGTTCATTTGGAGGTATTCCTGGTGCAGTATATGGAACATCCTGATCTTCACAACCACTTTATCACCTTTCCTATTTTCTGAACCATAGAGGTGGTGTTCCTGAGAGGCACAGTCATTTTTAACCATGTTCTTGATGTGCTATTTTCTGCGGTGCTCTCAATTATCATGTATACAAGCCCTGACTGCTTTATTCCCTTGAGTCTGTTTGGACATACAGAGTCTCCTGGTCTAGGTTTTCTGTTTTTTTCTTTTTTAATTTTTTATGTATTTATTCATTTATTTTACCTTGTGCCAAGTACTTCACCATCTGGACATCTTGCAAACTGACACCTGTCAAATTGAAATTTCAAATCCAACATTTCTGTTCTGAGACATGTGGTGTTTTTTAGGAAGAAGTAAGAGGCAAGGCACAGGAATTACATATGTTTTCTTAGTTCCTGACCATTTGAATTCTGAATCAGCATCTTTCCCCTGATATTGAATAGTTCTCCATTTACTGATCTTTGTAATTTTTCAAGCATCGTGCAGTTAACTGGCATTGAGGCAGGAAGAGGATTCACCATGAACTTTAAGCCTGGCTATCTATACACTGGCTAGCTTCCCTTCATGATGCTTACATGTGATCCTCAGGATTGCGTGAAAGAGAAAATTTTCATTGTTCACTTCTGTGAACTTCCATTTTTGTCAAGGTCATCTATAAAACTAAAAGTTTTTACCCACTCAATTACCTCTATGACTCCCCAAGTAATCAGGAATATGTTTCTCTGATCTTTTACTAAAGCCATAGTATAATAGTGGTATTTTTAGAAGTCAAGGGAATTTGAGAATCTAGAAATGTAAACTCTCTACACAGACAGTCAAATCAATTGTCACATATGCTTTTTGACTGAAAATAATTGAGAAGCTGAGTATGTTTTTGTCCTCCCCTCTTCCAGTGCCCTTGTACTTAATATGTGTACATGCATGCACATACTCTTTGCTGCTTTCATTCCTCAGTGCTCATGGATGGTATGCTCCTGCTGTTTCAAATCCTTCTCCATGCACAGCAGATGAAAACTGCATTGAGATTGCTGACACTATAAATCCCTACAGTGTTGAGTGAAATGTTTGTGGGTTTAGGTCTTGACAAGAATAGAAATTCAACACTGCCACTCAGTGATATGAGACTGTCTTTACAAGTAGTACCCGCAAGGCCAAACCATCCTGTTATCAAATTTCTACTTAATATGTGAAATTAATAAGGGTGATTATCAGTTGTTATCATGGCTTTTGGAAGGCAGACATAGGCCTACCCAGCATGGGATCAATGGGCTGGTTCTCACTCAGCATTTGGGGAGACATACTTCATTCTTTCAGTGTGTCCCATTTCCTATGGCCCATTGTCCTCTGCTGTGCTGAGGCAGAGCTGTTGTTCTGCATTATCAGCTGTATTTCCTGTGTTGTCATGATCTGGAGGAGGAGAAAGAAAAGAAAGCACTAATGTAATTTTTTTCTTATCCAATATGTGGTCTGTCTCCAGAGAACCCTAAGATTTTAAGGTATAAGGGATATCTAAAGATCAGGAAACCTAGATCCTTACTCCTGTTTGACCCTGGAATCTGCTCTGACAGTTTTAACTAAATAGCTAACTTATTCACCAATGTTTTCAGTCAAACAAGATTCATGACATTCATTCATTTATCCATTTTTCTGTGAATATTTATTCCATACCGTGCTCTGAAGATACAATTGAGAAACAGCAAAAATCCCAGTTCTAATGAATTTTACATTCAAATAGGAAAAGAAGGACCAAAAAACCAAAAATAATTAGCAAAAATGTATGATGTCAGTTATCATTAAGAGCCATAGATAAAATAGGGAAAAGAATTGCTAAAAAGAATGAGGGAGCTTAATTTTGAATCAGATGATTAGGAAACACCTCACTGAAGAAGTGTCTGGGGACAGAAGCCTCGGGCAGTGAGCATGAGTGTTATCCACAGAAGAGCTTTCTAGGCAAAGCCAAAACCCTAACCCAAACACTTATGGATATAAAGCTCTTAGGGGTCTATTGCCTGGTGTGTTGGAAGAGCAAAGTTCCAGTGTGGCTAACACACAAGAAATAAGGGAGATAATAATAGGACACGTGGTCAGAAAGTTAGTATGATTAGAGGAGAATGATATGTGGATCTCCTGGGACATCGTAGGCTACTGTAATGATTTTTGCTTTCTCTCTGACTAGTAGGGCAAGTCACTGATAAGTTTTGAAGGATGGAGTGGCATTATATGATTGACATTTTAAAAGACAAGTGTCTATATATTTATATATTGGTGTCAGTATAAATATAGATATGGATAATTTCTCCCAGCTGCAGTGTGGAGAACAGATAATTGGGTCAAAATCAGAATCAGGGAAGGAATGAGGAGGCCGTCACAATTATCTAGACTAGAAACCCGGGTGGCTTGAATCATGTCACTTTGGTGGATATAGTAAACTATTGAATTTTAAATGTATTTTGAAAGTAGAACTGATAGGATTAATGACCAAAGTGAATGCTGGCTATAAAAGAAGAAGAATTAAGGATGATACCAAATTTTTAGCTTAGGCAGCTGAAAGCAATGTAGCTATAATCCATTTGGACTAGATGTCCAGGGAAGCAGGCTTTGGGAGATAGGACAATCTCTTTGGGAGATTGAAACGTTGAGTTCAAGGTGTCTTTGACTACTTCGGTAAAGACAGTAGGTGGTATTGCACAGGTCTGGAATTCAGGGATTTAGGAGAGAAATCCAGGCTGAAGAATACTTTTAGAGTTCACTCATATTTAGATAACATTTAAAGCTATGATAATCAAGGAGTGGATTTAAATAAGGGAGAAATATCCAAATATTTTGTTTAAAGTTCTATGATGTTAGGATCATGGGAAGCTAAAAGAAATAACCACTGATAAAGAAGGGAAAATGCTGGGAGGGGGAAGGCCCTGGAACAACACTGAAGAAGGATTTTTAGAAAATGGCTATGCCTAAAACTATTATAATGCTATATGTTAATTCTCTCAAGTATGAAAAGTGGGAGTGAATAATACGTAAAATTCTGCTGATAAATAAAGGATGGCAAAAGCTGAGGACTCCTGCATTTAGCAATGTGTTTCTAGGTGATTTTGATAGAAGTAGTTGTGGCATGAAAGTCTCATTGGAATATTCTTGAGGAAAACAGGCTGCAGAGAGTAAGACTGCAGATTGTCTGTTAAATGGAGCAGAGAAAGAGTGATGCTTAGGGAGAAATGGGGCCTGTTTGTGTGTGTGTTAAGACAGCACATATCACAAGCAGATTTTATTCTCTGGGATTGGTACCCTATAAAAGTCAACTTATTCCATCTTTGACCTGTCTGACTTTTACACTTTATTTTAATCTACCACCAACCTCTCTCACCACCATCTCTGTTAAAATCTTCTTGAATTCATGACCGTACTGAATTATTTTTTCCTCGTATAGTCAAACCATCAATAAAGGTTTGGGTTGCAAACACCAGTTTCATTGGAGTATGGGAGCATCTTCACATCAATACAAATGTCTTTCTGAGCAGGAAATGCGGAGATCTAAACTCCTTTTTTCTACATCTCAAAAAATAAACACTACAGGGGGTACAAGACAAGGATGTCTAATTTTAGTCAATAGTTTTGCTTCCTTGTTACCGGTAAATCATACTTTGGGGGACATAGTGGGAGTGTTGCAGTTCAGGTTCCTATGACTAAAAATGTGCATCCGTAATGATTTTAAACAAGTAATTTGTAATTCTCTTTATATTATGCCACAAAGAAATGTTGGTGAGGTAAGAATGCCTACTTACACTGAAGATTAGAATGCACCAAGAGGTTTTCTAAACTATGGAAGGGACTTGGCAGAATCTACAGTTTTTGTCAATTATTGTCACAAACAATGCTACATAACAAACCACTTACTAATCTATGTACCCAGCATCCATGAGGTGGAGAAATGCTGTAGATTCTTAGTAGACAGGACTGCAAAGTCACTTGGCAGACAAAAATGGGAAGGTGTGAAAAATAATGCAATTCATTTTGGACTGTGTTGTGGTAATTTGCCGTGTTTTTCTAACTGGCTCAGGATATATACTAATTAGTGACTATTAAAAAGAAAAATGATAGTATGAGAAGTAAACTAATATAATTCTAATTATTAAATATGGAATAATGTTGTGATTGTGAAAAGTTCTTGAAAACAGAGAGTTCATTATCTCAACCCCTTCACTCAGTTAACTGTGTGTCCATAGACAAATGTATCATTTTTTTAATTGAATTTATGATAAAGTCTATATATTCATATACACTTTTTTGGTCTGTTCCTTTAGTCAACTGAAAACTCCTCAAAGAACTAAACAATAAGAATTTGGATCCCCAGAGTATCACTAGCCCTTAGCACGTAATAGCACTCAGTAAGCACACATTGAAGGAAAGAGAGAAGAAGGGAAATGTTGAGTAAGCAGGAGCCAAATGAAAGGAAGAGAGGAGAATGATAGCAGAGGGAAAACAGAGTAGTGGACTCTGATGTGAGAAGGAATGTGGTATGCAGACCTGTAAGCAGTCTGTCCAGTCCAGTATGATTGACTGACAGGAAAAGGACAGAAAAGATTTAGAAATAATCCTTGCTCTGAGAGCACAAGGATGCAAAGTTCATTTTCAATAGTTTCAATGGCAGTGAGATTCTACTGATATGTTCTGTAAGAGAGAGTTATGTGATGAGATTTCTCTTTAAAAAAATAGTACTCTGCCGTTTCCCACAGAAGTTCTGGGACGACATGGTACTGACCATATATTCACCCAGCTGTACACACATTTCTCTGTCACTTCTTCTGAACCACCCGCCTGCAGGGCAGGTGTGGAGCTCAGAGCCCATTCCATTGAAGAGTTGGTGCTGGTCTTTCCCTCCAGCAGAGCCTGGAGAGTGCTGTTCAAGGGAGCTTGACTAGAGTGTGTGTACGAACTTGACTGGCCCTCTGGGAGATAAGGAATTACCAGCTGCCTGGGCTGGGTCCTGGGGCTGCTTCTGGCTTTGGGAAAGCTCTGAGCTTCTCCTGATGCTCTCACTGCCCAGCCAGGCATCAAGGGAAAGGTCTTTGTCTTCTTTGTAGAAAACAAAGCCCATCACATCCCACCAGGGACATTATGGTAACTGAAAAATGTCTTCCCGAATAACAAATTCCAGTCCATATGGTGGGACAAAACCTCTTGTCTCATAAAATCAAGTGGAAAGAATATTTTAAAGTATCAAGAATGAAATAAAACAAATGAAGGAAAGATGAGACTTGGAGAAAAAAATCTGAAAACCAGATAGGATGATACTTGAATTTTCAGGAAGAGAAAATAATTAGGCAGCCTATCAGAGTTAGCTAAAAAAAGACAATTTCCCTGACTCAAAAGAAAACCAAAGACACACACTCAAAGAGCAAGAATGTAAGTCCCAAAAGAAGTCTCCCTGCCTTGTTCACCACCAAATCCCTAGATCAAGAAAAGTACCTGGCACAAAGTAGATCCTAAATGGATTTTTGCTTTGAGAATTAATAAGCTTGAAATTTGCTTCTAGCTAAATTTGATGAAATGCTTTGAAGGCATGATATTAAATGACATATAATCTGTTAGGGTCCCTGATCAAAGGAGAGAGACTGATACAAAGCAAAGGTCAAGCAAAGCTTTATTTCGAAATAAAGCATTGAGAATCAAACCAACCAGTCGGGGCCACCTCTTATAGAGAGAACAACACCTGCCAGCCTCACAGACTAACTTTTAAAGGACGAGGGCCATGTGGTTGAGCCTGGCCACACACAGGTGGCCAATGAGATTATTAAAACACAGAGAAAGTTGCATAGTCATGCTATGGGTAGCCAATTGAATTACAATTCACCCTATAGTAGATACTTGAACCAGTCTATCACCTTGGTCAGAATTGGTGCCCAAAAGGCGGGGCCCACATTCTTTAGGGAGATAGTGATTGGATATCTCCACCTGGCCTGACCCACCCTTGTATTTGGGCTCTGTTACCTGGGACTGGTCGACCATATTTTACTAGTTTCCCAGACTTGCTTTTAAGTAAGTCCCTTGGAGGGGGGTGGGCAGGGTCAGTTTAAGTTTTATTGCATGAACAACAAAATGGCTGTTCAACTGAAATGGAGCCGCTCTGGCTAAATAGGCCCCTACATAATCTACTTAAGGTAAAGGGGATCAAGACAGAGAAAAAAAGTGCAACTGTAGTTAAAAATGAAACAAAATGGAACATTGGGGTTTTCTTCAATATGCCTCAACATTTGACTCTTAACCAAAAGGTAGTAAATTATTATTGATCACTTATACAGGCCATAAATATCAGTCATGGTGATGCCATAACAAACTACCAGAGTCAAAAGTGATTGGAAGGTATATTTAGACTAAATTTAAACAGATTGGGGGGACAAAATGGCAGGGAAGTAGGAGGAGGAGCCTTTTCAACCTGTATCCTAAAGTGAGCTCATTACCTACCAAATAACTCTGATCACCCATGAAATCAGCCTGAGATCAGAATTATACACGTCTGGATCTTTACAGGGGCAGAAGACACCAGTAGGCATGTAAAGTGGAGTGGGAACAGCGGACTGATATCGGAAGATAAACAAAAGGGGGAGGGAGCCACCAGAGGCAACCGGTTGGAAAGTAATAACCCCAATATGAGTGAGAGTGTCCTGCATCTGGGGACCAGCATTAACTTGGAGACTGGTTGAAAGCACTCCAAAAGAGCAAAAGATTGCAGAGGGGGGGAAATTGTGGGAATCAGGGTGGCTAGGGACAGGGGCTTAAGTCCCTGGTCCCAGGACAGCCTCCCCTGGCAGTGAGCCAGAGAGAGTGCAGCGGAGAAACCAGGTCTCGGTCCAGCGTGTCCAAGAACGCATGGGGTCCAGCTCCTGTGAGGGGATGGAAGCCACGCTGGATGGCAGAACACACGAGCCCTGCTATAGAGCCCTGAGATGTGCGCGCCCCTCATCCTCCCCTGAGAGAGGTACAAAGGCCCAGCCGGCTCCCTTGATATGCGCCATTGTTTCAAAGCGTCAGAGCGTGCACCAAACTCCCCCAGAGAGGTCCATGAAGGCTCAGCCTGGTGATTTAAGACCTGTGCCCCATTCTCAGAGCCTGAGACCCACGCGGGACCCACAACCTCCCCTGAAAGAGGTGCGTGCAAGCTGGGTGCTCTTAGACCCAGAAAGACCAGGCACTCCCAACCTGGGGCCAGCGGGAAAATCTCAGTGTGTGATCGCTGCTTGGAACCTCTCTGGCAATCTAGAGCTGCCCAGACAGCCTCCACTGCCGTGGCTTTGGGTACAAGCAAAAGATCCTGCGTCCCCAGGGACCTCGACTCAGAACCTGCTCTGCCAGTGGCCAAGGGGGAACTTATTTGGGCTCTGCAGCCAGACTGAGGCTTCTCTCTGAGAGGGAGGTCAGGGTGCATTTTGTTTTCCTCTAAAACTACAAAAACCATCAAAAGCAGTCAAGGTGAGAGAAATAAAAAGTGAACAAACATAAAAACCGCCAGAGAACAAATGCCTGAAAAAAACTAGTTTCCTCAGAGCCCACCCTCTTGAGGGGGACAGGAGGACTTAACTCAGGGAACATCATTGACTGAAAACCCATGTGGCAGGCCCCTCCCCCAGAAAACAAACCAAGAAAGGAAAAAAAAAAAAAAAAAAAAGGACGACAAGAGAACAATCACCCCTACTTCATAGGAAAACTTTTATTTTTAACTCGATCCCACTATTCTGGTTCATTTTTTTTTATATATAAATAATTTTTTTAACCTATTTACCATCACAATGAGTTGTCCAGTATATCAAATTCCATAATAACCTTCTAACCTGAACTTTTTGATACATACACCTATGTTTTTCTTTTGCATTTCTATTTTTTGAATTTCTTTTTTTAAATTATAGTTTAGTTTAGTCTAGTTTATTCCTTTTTATTTTTATTCTCTAATATTCATATAGAGTTAAACTTCAAAGTAATCCCCTTTCCCCAATCAATACTACCGCTATAGGTAAACCAATTTTTAATCCCCCTTAATCTTAGGGAAGTTGAGTCCTTTAACAAAGATATCAAGATATATTCAGGAAGAATCAAAACAACCTTCCTTGCCCACACTGAGAATTTATAACCACTCTCCCATCTTTTTCTTCCACCACTGTTTCTGCGTTTTTGTATTTGTCCTGATAGTATATAAATATTACACTTGGGGTTCTTTTTGATGAAGTTTTTCCTTTATTTGCATATATATATATTTCTTTTCTCTTGTCATATACTTTTATCAGTCATTTTGTTTGTCTGTTTTTGTTTGTCTACTTCATAAATCTTACCTTGGGGCCCATTTGGGCTGAACCTTCTCTTTCATCTTCCCTTTCTTTCCTGTCTCTCTCTCTCTCTTTTTTCTTTCTTTTTCTTTTCTTTTTTCTCTCATTTGGGTGGGGAATCCTGATTGCTCAGAAGCGTTCTGGGGTGCACCTTGACTGCACCATGGTCGATACATCCATCTATATCCATTCAGACATCTCTCACCAAAATGACTAGGAGGAGGAATGCCCAACAGAAGAAAAATACAGAGGGTGGACCTTCTGCAACAGAGCTAATGGCTATCAACATAGACAATATGTCAGAAAGAGAATTCAGGCTAACAATTATCCAGGCAATAGCTAGCTTGGAGAAAGCCAAACGAAATTGATTAGGGCCGAACTGAAAACAACCAGAGATCATGTTTTCAATGTTAGGGAAGAGCTGAGAGCTACCAGGGATGAGCTTCACCATGCTCTCAATGAGTTCCAATCTAATCTAAATTCTTGCAAAGCTAGGGTAACTGAGACAGAAGACAGAATTAGTGATCTGGAGGACAAACAGATAGAGAGAAAGGATCAGGAGGAAGCCTGGAACAAACAGCTTATAAACCATGAAAACAGAATCAGGGAAATAAATGATGCCATGAAACGTTCCAATGTCAGAATTATTGGAATCCCTGAAGGGGAGGAGAAAGAATGAAGTCTAGAAGATATAGTGGAACGGGTTCTTCATGAAAATTTTCCCAATCTCACGAATGGAACCAGCGTTTATGTACTAGAGGCTGAATGGTCTCCACCCAAGATTATACATTCCAAAAAAAATCATGACACCTGATAGTCAAATTGAGGAATCATAATTGTAGGTATAATCTCTTGAAAGCCGCTAGGACAAAGAGGCTCCTACTTACAGAGGAAAGCCCATCAGAATAACATCAGGCCTGTCCACAGAGACCTGGCAAGCCATAAAGGGCTGGCAAGATATATTCAGGGCACTAAATGAGAAGAACATGCAGCCAAGAATACTTTATCCAGAAAGACTGACATTCAAAATGGAGGGAGAGATAAAGAGTTTCCAGGACTGGCAAGGCTTAAAAGACTATGCAACCACCAAGCCGACACTGCAGGAAATATTAAGGGGGGTTCTATAAAAGAGGAAAAATCCTAAGAATAGCATTGAACAGAAATATAGAGACAATCTACAGAAAGAAAGACTTCAAAGGTAATGCGATGTCAATAAAAACGTATCTATCAATAATCACTCTCAATGTGAATGGCCTAAATGCGCCCATAAAACAGCACAGGGTTGCATATTGGATAAAACGACAGGACCCATCCATATGTTGTCTACAAGAGACCCATTTTGAACTAAAGATACACCCAGACTGAAAGTGAAGGGATGGAGAAGCATCTTTCATGCCAATGGGCCTCAAAAGAAGGCTGGCGTAGCAATACTCATATCAGATAAATTAGATTTTAAACTAAAGACTGTAGTCAGAGATACAGAAGGACACTACATAATCCTTAAAGGGACTATCTACCAAGATGATCTAACAATTGTAAATATCTATGCCCCCAATATGGGAGCAGCCAATTACATAAGAAAAATTGTTAATCAAGATAAAGTCATAGTGATATGAATACACTAATCGTAGGAGATCTTAACACACCTCTCTCCGAAATAGACAGATCATCGGAGCAGAAATCAATAAAGAAACAAGAGCATTGAATGACACATTGGACCAGATGGACCTCATAGATATATACAGAACATTCCACCCTAAAACAACAGAATACTCATTCTTCTCAAGTGCACATGGAACCTTCTCCAGAATAGACCACATACTGGGTCACAAAGCAGGACTCAACCGATACCGAAAGACTGAGATTATTCCCTGCATATTCTCAGATTACAATGCTTTGAAACTGGAGCTCAGTCACAAGGAAAAGTTCAGAAGGAACTCAAACACCTGGAAGCTAAAGACCACCTTGCTTAAGAATGCTTGGATCAACCAGGAGATCAAAGAACTGAAACAATTCATGGAAACCAATGAGAATGAAGACACTTCGGTCCAAAACCTATGGGATACAGCAAAAGCTGTCCTAAGGGGGAAATACATAGCCATCCAAGCCTCCCTCAAAAAAATTGAAAAAATCCAGAACACACCAGCTGTCTCTACACCTTAAAGAACTGGAGAACAACAACAAATCAAACCAACTCCACACATAAGAAGGGAAATAATCAAGATTAGAGCTGAGATCAATGAGGTAGAAACCAGAGATACAGTAGAACGTATCAATGAAACTAGAAGCTGGTTTTTTGAAAGAATCAATAAGATCAAAAAACCATTGGCCACACTAATCCAAATGAAAAGAGAGAAAGCCCAAATTCATAAAATTATGAATGAAAAGGGAGAGATCACAACTAACACCAAGGAAGTAGAAACAATCATCAGAAGTTATTATCAACAGTTATATGCCAATAAGCTTAGCAACCTAGATGAAATGGATGCATTCCTGGAAAACTATAAAATCCCAAAATTGAACCAGGAAGAAACCAACAACCTGAATAGACCGATAGGTAGTAACGAGTTTGAAGCAGTGATCAAAAACCTCCCAAAAAAACAAGAGCCCAGGACCTGACAGATTCCCTGGGGAATTCTACCAAACGTTCCAAGAAAAAATAACACCTATTCTCCTGAAGCTGTTTCAAAAAATTGAAGCAGAAGGAAAACTTCCAGTCTCTTTCTATGAAGCCAGCATTACCCTGATCCCCAAACCAGGCAAAGACCCTACCAAAAAGGATAATTTCAGACCAATATCACTGATGAATATGGATGCTAAGATTCTCAACAAGATTCTAGCAAACAGGATCCAACAGCACATCAAAAAGATTATCCACCATGACCAGGTGGGATGCATGCCTGGGCTACAAGGATGGTTCAACTTTCGCAAATCAAAAATGTGATAGAACAAATTAATACGAGAAGAGAGAAGAACTACATGGTCCTCTCAATTGATTCAGAAAAAGCATTTGACAAAATCCAGCATCTGTTCCTGATTAAAACGCTTCAAAGTATAGGAATAGAGGGAACATTCCTGAACTTCATCAAATCTATCTATGAAAGACCCACACCAAATATCATCCTCAATGGGAAAAAGCTTGAAGCCTTCCCATTGATATCAGAAACAAGACAAGGATGCCCACTCTCACCATTCTTGTTCAACATAGTATTAGAAGTCCTAGCAACAGCAATCAGACAACAAAGAGAAATAAAAGGTATCCAAATTGGCAATGAAGAACTCAAACTCTCTCTCTTCACAGATCACATGATTCTTTATATGGAAAATCCAAAAGACTCCACCCCCAAACTACTAGAACTCATACAGCAATTCAGCAACATGGCAGGATACAAAGTCAATGTACAGAAATCAATGAATTTCTTATACACTAACAATGAAAATACAGAAAGGGAAATTAGAGAATCGATTCCATTTACTATAACACCAAGAACCATAAGATACCTGGGAATAAACCTAACCAAAGTGGTAAAGGATCTGTACTCAATGAACTACAGAACACTCATGAAAGAAATTGAAGAAGACACAAAAAGATGGAAGACCATTCCATGCTCTTGGATCGGAAGAATAAACATTGTTAAAATGTCTATAATGCCTAGAGCAATCTATACTTTTAATGCCATTCCGATCAAAATTCCACCGGTATTCTTCAAAGAGCTGGAGCAAATAATCCTAAAATTTGTATAGAATCAGGAGAGACCGCAAATCGCTAAGGAAATGTTGAAAAACAAAAATAAAACTGGGGGCATCAAGTTACCTGATTTCAAGCTTTACTACAAAGCTGTGACCACCAAGACAGCATGGTACTGGCATAAAAACAGACACATAGACCAGTGGAACAGAGTAGAGAGCCCAGATATGGACCCTCAACTCTATGGGCAAATAATCTTCGACAAAACAGGAAAAAATATACAGTGGAAAAAAAGACAGTCTCTTCAATAAATGGTGCTGGGAAAACTGGACAGCTATATGTGAAAGAATGAAACTCAACCATTCTCTTACACCGTACACAAAGATAAACTCAAAATGGATAAAAGACCATTTTGAGTGAGACAGGAATCCATCAGAATCCTAGAGGAGAACATAGGCAGTAATCTCTTCGCTATCATCCATAGCAACTTCTTTCAAGATATGTCTCCAAAGGCAAAGGAAACAAAAGCGAAAATAAGCTTTTGGGACTTCATCAAAATCAAAAGCTTCTGCACAGCAAAGGAAACAGTCAAGAAAACAAAGAGGCAACCCACGGAATGGGAGAAGATATTTGCAAAGGACAATACAGACAAAAGGTTGATATCCAGGATCTATAATGAACTCCTTAAACTCAACACACACAAAACAGACAGCCATATCAAAAAATGGGCAGAAGATATGAACAGATACTTCTCCAATGAAGACAAACAAATGGCTATCAGACACATGAAAAAATGTTCATCATCACTAGCCATCAGGGAGATTCAAATTAAAACCACATTGAGATATCACCTTACATCAGTTAGAATGGCCAAAATTAGCAAGACAGGAAGCAACATGTGTTGGAGGGGATGTGGAGAAAGGGGAACCCTCTTACACTGTTGGTGGGAATGCAAGTTGGTGCAGCTACTTGGGAGAACAGTGTGGAGATTCCTCAAGAAATTAAAAATAGAACTTCCCTATGACCCTACCATTACACTCCTGGGTATTTACCCCAAAAATACAGATGTAGTGAAAAGAAGGGCCATCTGTACCACAATGTTTATTGCAGCAATGGCCACAGTCACCAAACTGTAGAAAGAATCAAGATGCCCTTCAAAGGACGAATGGATAAGGAAGATGTATGTGGTCCATATACACTATGGAGTATTATGCCTCCATCAGAAAGGATGAATCCCCAACTTTTGTAGCAACATGGATGGGACTGGAAGAGATTATGCTGAGTGAAATAAGTCAAGCAGAGAGAGTCAATTATCATATGGTTTCACTTATTTGTGGAGCATAACAAATATCATGGAGGACAAGGAGAGTTAGAGAGGAGAAGGGATTTGGGGGAAATTGGAAGGGGAGGTGAATCATGAGTGACTATGGACTCTGAAAAACAATCTGAGGGGTTTGAAGTGGTGGGGGGGTGGGAGGTTGGGGTACGAGGTGGTGGATATAATAGAGGGCACGAATTGCATGGAGCACTGGGTGTGGTGAAAAAATAATGAATACTGTTATGCTGAAAATAAAAAAAATTTTTAAAAATAAACGCACAGAATAATCGATCCTATAATTTTCCAAACTACACTAATTCTTAAGAGATGTCTTAAGAATTCTTTCTTAGCCCTCGGCTCTGAACCTCACCCCACTGTACCTGACTTAGGTTCTGGGACTTCATCATATTGGTGACCACGAAGGTCTGTGAATCTTTACATTTGGACTCTGAGCTTCAGTGCAAAAGTGGTGAGTATTTTCTCTCTTCTTCCTTTACTCTTGTTTCAGGGGCTTTTCAAAGAGTATGGTCTTATTGGAACACTTGCATGTCAATTGCTCAGGCTGTAATCCTCTAGCCCGTGGCTGCTCTATGGGGAGGAGAGCATCTGCCTTTTGGCTGTAAGTTAGTACCCTGGCTGGAATGGTAATAAGACCCAGACCCAGAAACTTGATATTCTTTCTTTATTCCTGTTCTTATAGAAAGTTGTCTTTCTTGAGCACGGGACACCCACCTAAGTTACTAGGATGGCTGCCAATCTTAAGACTCCTGTGTGAGGTTTCCTCCTGATTGATCTAATGTGATCTCCTCCACATCCCTGGTCTAGCAACTTCTGGCCACAAGACCTCCACTGGGAGCCGGCCGAAACTGATGAAGTTCTAGAACGTAAGTGAGGTTCGGTGGGCTGAGGTCCGGAGCCGATGACCAATAAAGAATTCTTGAGACATCTTTGGTGCAAAATGGTGGTTTATTAAAGCACGGGGACAGGACCCGTGGGCAGGAAGAGCTGCTGCCCAGGGTTGTGAGAGATGGCAGGTTATGTACCTTGCGGTTGGGGTAAGGGGAGGGGAAGGGAGGTTTCAACAGAGCTTTCATATGCTAAAGAGGGCCTACAAGGTGCCAGGATGTCCGAGGCCTACCTGAGGTCTTGCCCTTGTGGGTTAATCAATGTTGTCTTTAGACCAGCCATTAACATTAAGATAGTTGGGAGACTTTTTGGTGGGGTGTCACGATCCTGCTATCAATCGTCCTTGTTTGTGAGATTTAGGACATTTGTAAGCCAAGGGAGACTCCTGTCTTGCAGAATTGTGATCCCTGCAATCTATTTGCTTATTGTTCATGGCAGTCAGGCTGCCTGAGGAATGCTACACATATTATCCAGGGGAGTGGGTGGAGAGGGGGTGCAAGGTGCCAGCTTTTGCTTTGTCTTCAGCCAGCCTCCTGCTCCCTCATCAGAAACCAGTACCTGATTGAATTAAAATGCAACCGGGGACCATTTCCTAGGGAAGTTGGCTGCAAGGACCACATGTGTTGGAATGTCGCTTAGACCATGATGGATTTCAGTCTTTACCGTTTCTTTTCCGTGTCTTCTACAAACTGCTTAAAGCTATAAAAATTGTGTAATTTCCCTTTGCCAAACTTTTCTAGTATTTCTGCGGGTTAAAATCGGCTGGGCAATAGCACAACCTTTTGAGTTGCCAGGGCCTTTTATGGCAGAAATGCCAAAAAAACGCCTCCGGTCGCTTTTGACACCTGAAACCTCTGACATGCCCTGTATTGGACGCCACCCAGGAGTCGGGGGAATTTTGGTAATGGACCTTCTTTACTTTTTAGGAACATGGGATCCTCCTCTTCTGTGCCCAAGGACTCTCCCTTGGGATGCCTCTTAACCCACTGGAAGCAATTCAAACTGCAAGTTTTAAGAAGGAAAAAGATGATATTATTCTGTAATACTGAATGGCCTCAGTACTCCTTAGGAGACAGAGAAAAGTGGCCCATAAATGGGACTCTAAATTCTAAATCAATCTATCAATTAGATCTCTTCTGCAGGAAAAAAGGCAAATGGACTGAAGTTCCATATGTCCAAGCCTTTATGGCCCTAAATCAGGACCCAAACTTGCAGGCCTCTTGTAAAATGTGTCTAACCCTCAGCCAGGTTAGCGGGCCCCTCCCCCCTCAGGATATATTGGATGATGACTGTCTAAACAGGCCGATTCCTCTCAACAAACCCGGGATGTTAGGGGAATTGCCAGACAGTCTCAAAGAAGAGGACACTGGCTCTGATACTATCCTTCCTCCTTATAAACCCCAAGAACCCTCTGCCCTAGCCCCGCTGGACATACCAGGAGTGGGAATCCCTATTTACTAGGAGCTCCATCTAAGTATGGGATGCATCCTCTTAGAGAAGTTGCTAATGGAGAAGCAGGCACAATTAGGGTCCATGTCCCATTCTCCATGGCAGACCTGGCTCAGATAAAACAGCATTTAGGACGGTATTCAGAAAATCCCTCTCAACTTATTGATGGCTTTCAGGAAATATATATTATGTTCGATTTGACCTGGAAGGATATATATATATATCATGTTAACTCACTGTTGCACCCCTGAGGAAAAGAGATGAATCTGGGAGGGAGCCCAGGAGTTCGCTGATGAACTGGCAATAAGAGACAGAAATCATTACCCAGTTGGGGGTACTGCTGTCCCTAACACTGAGCTGCACTGGAACTATCAGGAGGATAGTTCAGGAAGAGAGAAAAGGAACCATATGATCACTTGTTTGATAGAAGGAATGAAAAAGGAATTTTCTAAACCTGTAAACTTTGACAAACTCCTGGAAGTTACACAGGGAATTCATGAAAATCCAGCCCTATTTCAGGGGCGATTGGTGGAGGCCATCCGTAAATACACAAATCTGGACCCAGCCTCACCTGAGGAAGTAACTATACTAAATATGTATTTTATAAGTCAATCGGCACCTGACATCCGCCGAAAATTAACTAAGATGGCTTTAGGTCCTCAAACTCTCATCCAGTGCCTATTAGAGGTAGCGACTGAGGTCTTTAACAATAGAGATGTGGCCTTAAGGCAAGAAAAGGACCAGAGAACTGAATTGCAGGGTAAGATACAGGCTCAAATAATGGCTGCCGCTATTGCAGATTCCCCACAACACCAGACTAACCAGGGGCCAAAGAAGGGGCCAGCAGCAGGAAATGAACTAGGTAAGCCCCCATGCTACATGTGTGGCCAGATTGGACACTGGAGCAAAAAATGTCCAAACAAGCACTCTCCACCAGGGCCATGTACTGTCTGTAAATAAACAGGACATTGGAAGAGAGACTGTCCTCATCTCCAGAGAGAGAGGGGGACAAGAACTCACTTCCCTGCCCGAGAGTCAACGCCGGAGGAGGAACTGGCATGACGGGTCCCTGAGGCTGGTCTGGCTCCCTTTGTCATCAAGATGACTGAGCCCCAGGTTACCCTGGACGTGGGAGGTAAGTTTATCAATTTTCTTATTGATACTGGAGCCACTTACTCTGTCCTTATTCAGACTCCAGCCCTACTTGTCCTTCTAGCCTTAAAATTGTTGGAATAGAGGGAGAAACTAAACATGCCATCAGACAATGCCTTTAACCTGTAAATATAGGAGTCAATTTGTAACTCATGTTTTTCTAGTCCTTCCGTTTTGTCCCACTCCATTACTTGGATGAGACTTAACGTATAAACTGGGTAGCTGATTTGCTCTTACAGTAGAAGGGGATGGCTTGTTCTCTTTAACATCTGAAGAGCTTGATCCATACCCTACTATCCCTTCCAATATGTGGAATGAAGTAAACGCACAGGTCTGGGATTGTGGTGTCCCATGACGGGCTCTTACAGCCCAACCCGTCAAGGTGATCTTAAAGGACCCAGCCAGTATACCTCATAAGAAACAGTATCCTCAATGTGGTTTTAATTTGAATCTCCTTGAGGGCTAGTGATGATGAACATTTTTTCATGTGTCTGATAGCCATTTGTATGTCTTCATTGGAGAAGTCTCTGTTCATATCTTCTGCCCATTTTTTGATATGGCTGTCTGTTTTGTGTGTGTTGAGTTTAAGGAGTTCATTATAGATCCTGGATATCAACCTTTTGTCTGTATTGTCCTTTGCAAATATCTTCTCCCATTCCGTGGGTTGCCTCTTTATTTTCTTGACTGTTTCCTTTGCTGTGCAGAAGCTTTTGATTTTGATGAAGTCCCAAAAGTTTATTTTCGCTTTTGTTTCCTTTGCCTTTGGAGACATATCTTGAAAGAAGTTGCTATGGATGATAGCGAAGAGATTACTGCCTATGTTCTCCTCTAGGATTCTGATGGATTCCTGTCTCACGTTGAGGTCTTTTATCCATTTTGAGTTTATCTTTGTGTACGCTGTAAGAGAATGGTCGAGTTTCATTCTTTTACATACAGCTGTCCAGTTTTCACATCACCATTTATTGAAGAGACTGTCTTTTTCTCCACTGTATATTTTTTCCTGTTTTGTCGAAGATTATTTGCCCATAGAGTTGAGGGTCCATATCTGGGCTCTCTACTCTGTTCCACTGGTCTATGTGTCTGTTTTTATGCCAGTACCATGCTGTCTTGGTGGTCACAGCTTTGTAGTAAAGCTTGAAATCAGGTAACTTGATGCCCCCAGTTTTATTTTTTTTCAACATTTCCTTAGCGATTTGCGGTCTCTCCTGATTCCATACAAATTTTAGGATTATTTGCTCCAGCTCTTTGAAGAATACCGGTGGAATTTTGATCGGAATGGCATTAAAAGTATAGATTGCTCTAGGCAGTATAGACATTTTAACAATGTTTATTCTTCCGATCCAAGAGCATGGAATGGTCTTCCATCTTTTTGTGTAGTCCTCAATTTCTTTCATGAGTGTTCTGTAGTTCATCGAGTACAGATCCTTTACCACTTTGGTTAGGTTTATTCCCAGGTATCTTATGGTTCTTGGTGCTATAGTAAATGGTATTGATTCTCTAATTTCCCTTTCTGTATTTTCATTGTTAGTGTATAAGAAATCCACTGATTTCTGTACATTGACTTTGTATCCTGTTATTGAATTGCTGTATGAACTCTAGTAGTTTGGGGGTGGAGTGTTTTGGGTTTTCCATATAAAGAATTATGTCATCTGTGAAGAGTGAGAGTTTGACTTCTTCATTGCCAATTTGGATACATTTTATTTCTCTTTGTTGAATGATTGCTGTTGCTAGGACTTCTAATACTGTGTTGAACAAGAGTGGTGAGAGTGGGCATCCTTGTCGTGTTCCTGATCTCAACGGGAAGGCTGCAAGCTTTTTCCCATTGAGGGTGGTATTTGCTGTGATTTGATGAAGTTCAGGAATGTTCCCTCTATCCCTATACTTTGAAGCAATTTAATCAGGAATGGATGCTGGATTTTGTCAAATGTTTTTTCTGCATCGATTGAGAGGACCAGGTAGTTCTTCTCTCTTCTCTTATTAATTTGTTCTATTACATTGATTGATTTGCGAATGTTGACCCATCCTTGTAGCCCAGGGATGAATCCCACCTGGCCATGTTGGATAAACTTTTTAATGTGCTGTTGGATCCTGTTTCCTAGGATCTTGTTGAGAATCTTAGCATCCATATTCATCAGTGATATGGGTCTGAAATTCTACTTTTTGGTAGAGTCTTTGCCTGGTTTTTGGATCACAGTAATGCTAGCATCATAAAAAGAGTCTGGAAGTTTTCATTCTGTTTCTTTTTTTTTTATTTTTTATTTTTTATTTTTTATAAACATATATTTTTATCCCCAGGAGTACAGGTCTGTGAATCGCCAGGTTTACACACTTCACAGCACTCATCAAAGCACATACCCTCCCCAATGTTCATATCCCCACCCCTCTTCTCCCAACCCCCCTCCCCCCAGCAACCCTCAGTTTGTTTTGTGAGATTAAGAGTCACTTATGGTTTGTCTCCCTCCCAATCCCATCTTGTTTCATTGATTCTTCTCCTACCCACTTAAGCCCCCATGTTGCATCACCACTTCCTCATATCAGGGAGATCACATGATAATTGTCTTTCTCTGCTTGACTTATTTCGCTAAGCATGATACGCTCTAGTTCCATCCATGTTGTTGCAAATGGCAAGATTTCATTTCTTTTGATGGCTGCATAGTATTCCATTGTGTATATATACCACATCTTCTTAATCCATTCATCTGTTGATGGACATCTAGGTTCTTTCCATAGTTTGGCTATTGTGAACATTGCTGCTATAAACATTCGGGTGCACGTGCCCCTTTGGATCACTACGTTTGTATCTTTAGGGTAAATACCCAATAGTGCAATTGCTGGGTCATAGGGCAGTTCTATTTTCAACATTTTGAGGAACCTCCATGCTGTTTTCCAGAGTGGCTGCACCAGCTTGAATTCCCACCAACAGTGTAGGAAGGTTCCCCTTTCTCCGCATCCTCGCCAGCATCTGTCATTTCCTGACTTGTTGATTTTAGCCATTCTGACTGGTGTGAGGTGATATCTCATTGTGGTTTTGATTTGTATTTCCCTGATGCCAAGTGATATGGAGCACTTTTTCATGTGTCTGTTGGCCATCTGGATGTCTTCTTTGCAGAAATGTATGTTCATGTCCTCTGCCCATTTCTTGATTGGATTATTTGTTCTTTGGGTGTTGAGTTTGTAAAGTTCTTTATACATTTTGGACACTAGTCCTTTATCTGATATGTCGTTTGCAAATATCTTCTCCCATTCTGTCAGTTGTCTTTTGGTTTTGTTAACTGTTTCGTTTGCTGTGAAAAAGCTTTTGATCTTGATAAAATCCCAATAGTTCATTTTTGCCCTTGCTTCCCTTGACTTTGGCGATGTTCCTATGAAGATGATGCTGCGGCTGAGGTCGAAGAGGTTGCTGCCTGTGTTCTCCTCAAGGATTTTGATGGATTCCTTTCTCACATTGAGGTCCTTCATCCATTTTGAGTCTATTTGTGTGTGTGGTGTAAAGAAATGCTCCAATTTCATTTTTCTGCATGTGGCTGTCCAATTTTCCCAACACCATTTATTGAAGAGGCTGTCTTTTTTCCATTGGACATTCTTTCCTGCTTTGTCGAAGATTAGTTGGCCATAGAGTTGAGGGTCTATTTCTGGGCTCTCTATTCTGTTCCATTGATCTATGTGTCTGTTTTTATGCCAGTACCATACTGTCTTGATGATGACAGCTTTGTAATAGAGCTTGAAGTCCGGAATTGTGATGCCATCAACTTTGGCTTTCCTTTTCAATAGTCCTTTGGCTATGCGAGGTCATTTCAGGTTCTATATAAATTTTAGAATTATTTGTTCCATTTCTTTGAGAAAGATGGATGGTACTTTGATAGGAATTGCATTAAATATGTAGATTGCTTTAGGTAGCATGGACATTTTCACAATATTTATTCTTCCAATCCAGGAGCATGGAACATTTTTCCATTTCCGTGTGTCTTCCTCAATTTCTTTCATGAGTACTTAATAGTTTTCTGAATATAGATTCTTAGCCGCTTTGGTTAGGTTTATTCCTAGGTATTTTATGGTTTTGGATGCAATTGTAAATGGTATTGACTCCTTAATTTCTATTTCTTCTGTCTTGTTGTTGATGTAGAGAAGTGAAACTGATTTCTGTGCATTGATTTTATATCCTGACACTTTACTGGATTCCTGTACAAGTTCTAGCAGTTTTGGAGTGGAGTCTTTGGGTTTTCCACATATAGTATCATATCATCTGTGAAGAGTGATAATTTGACTTCTTCTTTGCCAATTTGGACGCCTTTAATTTCCTTTTGTTGTCTGATTGCTGAGGCTAGGACTTCTAGTACTATGTTGAATAGCAGTGGTGATAATGGACATCCCTGCCGTGTTCCTGACCTTAGCGGAAAAGCTTTCAGTTTTTCTCCATTGAGAATATTTGTGGTGGGTTTTTCATAGATGGCTTTGATGATATTGAGGTATGTGCCCTCTATCCCTACACTTTAAAGAGTTTTTATCTGGAAGGGATGCTGTACTTTGTCAAATGCTTTTTCAGCATCTATTGAGAGTATCATATGGTTCTTGTTCTTTCTTTTATTGATGTGTTGTATTACATTGACTGATTTGCGGATGTTGAACCAACCTTGCAGCCCTGGAATAAATCCCACTTGGTCGTGGTGAATAATCCTTTTAATGTGCTGTTGAATCCTATTGGCTAGTATTTTGGTGAGAATTTTCACATCTGTGTTCATCAAGGATATTGGTCTAGAGCTCTCTTTTTTGATGGGATCCTTGTCTGGTTTTGGGATCAAGGTGATGCTGGCCTCATAAAATGAGTTTGGAAGTTTTCCTTTTCTATTTTTTGGAACAGTTTCAGGAGAATAGGAATTAGTTCTTCTTTAAATGTTTGGTAGAATTCCCCCGGGAAGCCGTCTGGCCCTGGGCTTTTGTTTGCTTGGAGATTTTTAATGACTGTTTCAATCTCCTTACTGGTTATGGGTCTGTTCAGGCTTTCTATTTCTTCCTGGGTCAGTTGTGGTAGTTTATATGTTTCTAGGAATGCATCCATTTCTTCCAGATTGTCAAATTTATTGGCGTAGAGTTGCTCATAGTATGTTCTTATAATAGTTTGTATTTCTTTGGTGTTAGTTGTGATTTCTCCTCTTTCATTCATGATTTTATTTATTTGGGTCCTTTCTCTTTTCTTTTTGATAAGTCTGGCCAGGGGTTTATCAGTTTTATTAATTCTTGCAAAGAACCAGCTCCTAGTTTCGTTGATTTGTTCTATTGTTTTTTGTTTGTTTGTTTCTATTTCATTGATTTCTGCTCTGATCTTTATGATTTCTCTTCTCCTGCTGGGCTTAGGGTTTCTTTTTTGCTCTTTCTCCAGCTCCTTTAGGTGTAGGGTTAGGTTGTGTACCTGAGACCTTTCTTGTTTCTTGAGAAAAGCTTGTACCGCTACATATTTTCCTCTCAGGACTGCCTTTGTTGTGTCCCACAGATTTTGAACCATTGTATTTTCATTATCATTTGTTTCCATGATTTTTTTCAATTCTTCTTTAATTTCCCGGTTGACCCATTCATTCTTTAGAAGGATGCTGTTTAGTCTCCATGTATTTGGGTTCTTTCCAAACTTCCTCTTGTGGTTGAGTTCTAGCTTCAGAGCATTGTGGTCTGAAAATATGCAAGGAATGATCCCAATCTTTTGATACCGGTTGAGTCCTGATTTAGGACCGAGGATGTGATCTATTCTGGAGAATGTTCCATGTGCACTAGAGAAGAATGTGTATTCTGTTGTTTTGGGATGAAATGTTCTGAATATATCTGTGATGTCCATCTGGTCCAATGTGTCACTTAAGGCCTTTATTTCCTTGTTGATCTTTTGCTTGGATGATCTGTCCATTTCAGTGAGGGGAGTGTTAAAGTCCCCTACTATTATTGTATTATTATTGATGTGGTTCTTTGATATTTTTATTAATTGGTTTATATGGTTGGCTGCTCCCACGTTGGGGGCATAGATATTTAAAATTCTTAGATCTTCTTGTTGGACAGACCCTTTGAGTATGATATAGTGTCCTTCCTCATCTCTTACTATAGTCTCTGGCTTAAAATCTAATTGATCTGATATAAGGATTGCCACTCCTGCTTTCTTCTGATGTCCATTAGCATGGTACATTCTTTTCCACCCCCTCACTTTAAATCTGGAGGAGTCTTTGGGCTTGAAATAAGTTTCTTGGAGGCAACATATGGATGGGTTTTGTTTTTTTATCCATTCTGATACCCTGTGTCTTTTGATTGGGGCATTTAGCCCATTAACATTCAGGGTAACTATTGAGAGATATGAGTTTAGTGCCACTGTATTGCCTGTAAGGTGACTGTTACTGTATATTGTCTCTGTTCCTTTCTGATCTACCACTTGTAGGCTCTCTCTTTGCTTAGAGGACCCCTTTCAAGATTTCCTGTAGAGCTGGTTTGGTGTTTGCAAATTCTTTCAGTTTTTGTTTGTCCTGGCAGCTTTTAATCTCTTCTTCTATTTTCAATGATAGCCTAGCTGGATATAGTATTCTTGGCTGCATGTTTTTCTCGTTTAGTGCTCTGAAAATATCATGCCAGCTCTTTCTGGCCTGCCAGGTGTCTGTGGATAAGTTTGCTGCCAATCTAATATTTTTACCATTGTATGTTACAGACTTCTTTTCCCGGGCTGCTTTCAGGATTTTCTCTTTGTCACTAAGACTTATAAATTTTACTATTAGATGACGGGGTGTGGGCCTATTCTTATTGATTTTGAGGGGCGTTCTCTGTACCTCCTGAATTTTGATGCTCGTTCCCTTTGCCATATTGGGGAAATTCTCCCCAATAATTCTCTCCAGTATGCCTTCTGGTCCCCTTTCTCTTCTTCTTCTGGAATCCCAATTATTCTAATGTTGTTTCGTCTTATGGTGTCACTTATCTCTCGAATTCTCCCCTCGTGGTCCAGTAGCTGTTTGTCCCTCTTTTGCTCAGCTTCTTTATTCTCTGTCATTTGGTCTTCTATATTGCTAATTCTTTCTTCTGCTTCATTTATCCTAGCAGTGAGAGCCTCCATTTTTTATTGCACCTCATTAATAGCTTTTTTTATTTCAACTTGGTTAGATTTTAGTTCTTTTATTTCTCCAGAAAGGGCTTTTATGGCTCCCGAGAGGGTTTCTCTAATATCTTCCATGCCTTTTTCGAGCCCGGCTAGAACCTTGAGAATTGTCTTTCTGAACTCTAGATCTGACATATTACCAATGTCTGTATTGATTAGGTCCCTAGCCTTCAGTACTACCTCTTGTTCTTTTTTTGGTGGTGAATTTTTCCGCCTTGTCATTTTGTCCAGATAAGAGTATATGAAGGAGCAAGTAAAATACTAAAAGGGTGGCAACAATCCCAGGAAAATATGCTTTAACCAAATCAGAAGAGATCCCAAATCGTGAGGGGGGAGAAAAGGGATAAAAAGAGGTTCAAAAAGAAAGAAAGAAAAAAAAGAAAGAAAAGAATTTAAAAAAGAAAACGAATAAAGAAAAATATAAAAAAGAAAATATATATATATTAGATAAACTAGTTTAAAATGTTAAAAAAGAAAAGGGTAAAAGTTACAAAAAAATTTAGCAGAAGAAGAGAAAAAAAATGAAAAAGAAAAAAATAAAATTAACTGCAAGACTAAAAAAATCACAGGGAGAAAGCCATGAGTTCCGTGCTTTGCTTTCTCCTCCTCTGGAATTCTGCTGCTCTCCTTGGTATTGAAACCGCACTCCTTGGTAGGTGAACTTGGTCTTGGCTGGATTTCTTGTTGATCTTCTGGGGGAGGGACCTGGTGTAGTGATTCTCAATTTTCTTTGCCCCAGGCAGAATTGCACCGCCCTTACCAGGGGCTGAGTAATCCGCCCGGCTTTGCTTTCAGGAGCTTTTGTTCCCTGAGCACTTTCCATAGAGTTCCAGAGGACGGGAATACAAATGGCAGCCTCCTGGTCTCTGGCCCGGAGGAGCCGAGAGCCCAGGGCCCCACTACTCAGTGCGCCCTCAGAGAACAGCGTCCAGTAACTCCCGTCTGCCTGACCTCCGGCCGCGCTCCGAGCTCACCGAGCCTGTGGCTGGTTCAAGGTAACACCGAGCTGTGAGCTTACTGTCGGCTCTGTCTCTATAGCCGGTTTTCCCATTCCAATACCCGCAAGCTCTGCGACACTCAGACACCCTCGATCCTTCTGTGACCCTGCAGGACCTGAGGCCACGCTGACCCCACATGGGCTTCACCCGGGTTTAGCCTCTGGAGCGATGTCCCTCAGCAGAACAGACTTTAAAAGTCCTGATTTTGTGCTCCGTTACTCCACGGCTTGCCAGGAGCTGGCCCCTCCCCCCGGGGTCTACCTTTCAGAAAATGGCTGTTTCTCTGTTTCTAGAATTGCTGTTCTTCTTCTCTTCCATCTGCCGATGGATTTGCAGGTGTTTGCAATCTTTAGATAAGCTATCTAGCTGATCTCCTGCTAGCTGAAGTAGTCTCAGCTTGCTACTTCTCCGCCATCTTGACTCCTCCCTCATTTTTTAAATTTCTTTTCACTGTTACTCTATTCATTGTTTTAGAAGCACACCCAATGCTCCATGCAATCCGTGCCCTCTCTAATACTCATGTATTGGTTCCCACAACCCCCAAACCCCCGCCCCTTAAAGTCCTCCGATTCATTTTCAGAGTCCATCGTCTCTCATGGTTCACCTCCCCTTCCAATTTCCCTCCACTCCCTTCTCCACTCCATCTCCCCTTTTCCACCATGCTATTTGTTATACTCCACACAGAAGTGAAACCATATGATAATTGCCGCTCTCTGCTTGATTTATTTCACTCAGCAGAATCTCTTCCAGTCCCGTCCATGTTGCTACCAAAGCTGGGTATTCATCCTTTCTGAATGGAGGCATAATACTCCATAGTGTATATGGACCACATCTTCCTTATCCATTCTTCCATTGAAGGGCATCTTGGTTCTTTCCACAGTTTGGCAAGCGTGGCCATTGCTGCTATAAATTTGGGTTACAGACGGCCCTTCTTTTCACACCATCTATATCTTTGGGGTAAATACCTAGGAGTGCAATTGCAGGTTTATAGGGAAGTTCTATTTTTAATTTCTTGAGGAATCTCCACACTGTTCTCTAAAGAGGCTGCACCAACTTGCATTCCCACCCACATTTGTCTCCCACACATGTTGTTTCCTGTCTTGGTATTTTAGGCCATTCTAACTGGTGTAAGGTGACATCTTAATGTGGTTTTCATTTGAATCTCCCTGATGCCTAGTGATGATGAACATTTCTTCAGGTCTCTGATAGCCATTTGTATGTCTTCATTGGAGAAGTGTCTGTTCATATCTTCTGCCCATTTTTTGATATTATTATCTGTTTTGTGTGTGTTGAGTTTGAGGAGTTCTTCATAGATCCTGGATATGAACCTTTTGTCTGTCCTGTCATTTGCAAATATCTGATTTTGATGAAGTCCCCGAAGTTTACTTTGGCTTTTGTTTCCTTTGCCTTTGGAGACATATCTTGAAAGAAGTCGCTGTGGCTGATATCGAGGAGATTACTGCCTATGTTCTCCTCTAGGATTCTGATGGATTCCTGTCTCACGTTGAGGTCTTTTATCCATTATGTGTTTATCTTTGTGTATGGTGTAAGAGGATGGTCGAGTTTCATTCTTCTTCATAGAGCTGCCCAGTTTTCCCTGCACCATTTACTGAAGAGACTGCCTTTTTTCCACTGTATATTTTTTCCTGCTTTCTTGAATATTATTTGGCCATAGAGTTGATGGTCCTTATCTGAGCTCTGTACTGTGTTCCACTGGTCTATGGGTCTGTTTTTATGCCAGTCCCATGCTGTCTTGGGGATCACAGCTTCATAGTAACCCTTGAATCAGGCAACGTGGTGCTCCCGTTTTGTTTTTCTTTTCAGCAGTTCTTAGCAATATGGGGTCACTTCTGATTCCACACAAATATTAGGTGTGTGTTTGTTCTCTTTGAAAGATTCCGGTGGAACTTTGATTGGAATGGCATTAAATGGATCTATTGCTCTAGGCATTATAGACTTTTTAACAATATTTATTCTTCTGATCCATGAGAATGCAATGGTTTTCCGTCTTTTTGGTTTTCTTGCATTTCTTTCATGAGTGTTCTCTAGTTCCTCGAGTACAAATCCTTTACCTCTTTGGTTTGGTTTATTCCCAGGTATCTTATGGTTTGGGTGCTGTAGTAAATGGAATTGATTCTCTAATTTCCCTTTCTGGATTTTCATTGATAATGTAGAAGAAAGCCACTGATTTCTCTACCATGATCTTGTATCCTGCCACATTACTGAATTGCTGTACGAGTTCTGGTAGTTTGGGGGCGGAGTCTTTTGGGTTTTCCCTAACAATTATGTCATGTTTGAGGAAAGAGAGTTTGACTTCTTGGTTGCCAATTGGATACCTTTTATTTCTCTTTGTTGTCTGATTGCTGTTGCTAGGACGTCACATCTGGAAACTATGCCATTGGAGCTGTGCCCAACCCTCAGAGCAGGAGAAACCTGCATGCCTTCCTGAGGCCACGCCCACCTTCAGTGGCCCCCACGGTCACCGACCCAGAGACTGAGGCACTCCACAATGCCCTCACTCAACTCAGCCCACCATGAGCCCAACTCAGCACCAGCAGATCTGGCCTGCCATGTCCTTAGGCCCTAACCATAAACGTAGTTTGGGTTTTTAGGATTCCACCCTAAAGGCCTGGCCCCAAAGCCCCCGAGATTAAGGGCCTCTGAGTAACACCGCAGAATTCAGCACACAATGTGGTTGCAAACCAGACCATTTGGAGCTGTGCCGAACTCTCAGAGTGAGAGAAACCTTGCAAGCCATTGTAAAGCCACCACCACTTTCGGTGGCCCCTTGGCCACAAAAACGGACTCTGATGCAATGACTGACAAATCCTCAACTTGACCCTGAGCAGAGCATGCCTCAGAAATGGCAGATCAGGCCTGCCATGCCCCTAGGCCCTAAGCCTAAACCTAGGCGAGGTGTACAGGCTACCATGCCCAGAGGCCTGGCCCACAACCCAGCCAGATTGGGGACCTCTGAGACTCACACCAGAATTCTGCCTCCCACTGAGGGCACAACTCTGCTACTTGGAGCTGCACAAAACCCTTAGAATGGGAGAAACCTGTATTAACTCCTGAGGCCACCCAAGCTTCTGTGGAACCCCTGGACACAAACCTGCAATCTGATGCACCTCCAGACATGTGCCCTCAACTCAGCCCACAAGGGAACCTGCCTCAGCACCAACAGATTGAACCTGCCATGCCCCAGGCCCTAACCCTGATCCTAGTTTGGGTTTTCAGGCTTCTATCCCAAAAGGCCTGACCCCCAAACCAGCTTCATTAAGGACCCCTGAGTGATACCCCAGGATTCAGCCCCCTATGTGGTAGGAAGCTGTGCCATTTGAAGCTGCACAGAACCCTCAGAGAGGGAGAAACCTGCATACCTCACTAAAGTGACTCTCCCCCCACCACCACCATCTGCAGCCCCCCTGGCAACAAACCCGGATTCTGAGGCACCACCTGACATATGCCCTCAACTCAGCCCCAAGGGGATCATGCCTCAGTGCTGGCAGATCTGGCCTGCCATGCCCCTAGGTCCTAACCTTCACCCTAGGTGGGGTGTACAGGCTTCTGCGCCCAGAGGCCTGGTCCTTAAGTCCTCGGATTTAGGATGCCTGATACTCATTCTGGGACTCTGCCTGCCACGCAGGGCACAGCTGTGCTGTTTGGAGCTGTGCTGAACCCTCAGAGCTGGAGAAACTTCCATGCACCCCTGAAGTCACCCCCAGGTTATGCAAACACCTGGACACAAACCCAGAGGCTAATGCACCCTCTGACACCTGACCTCAACTCAGTGCACCAGGGCGCCTGTCTCAGCACTGGCCTATCAGTTCTACCATGCCCCTAGGCCTTAAGCCTATCCCTAATTTGGGTTTTCAGGCTTCCATCCCAAGAGGCCTGACCCCAAGTCCCCAAGATTAAAGACCCCTGAATGACGACCCAGGACTCTGCCCACCATGCAGGAGGAAACCATGCTGTTTGGAGCTGTGCCAAATCCTCAGAGTTGGAGAAACTTACATGCCCCACCTGAGGCCATCCATGACCTTCTGCGTCCCATTGGGCCACAAATGCAGAGGCTGACACTCAGCCTGCCTACCACCCAGGAGGAAACTGTGCCATTTGAAGCTGAGTAGAACACTCAGAGTGGGAGAAACTGCATGCCTCCCTGAGCACAACCCCCTCCTTCAGCAGCCCCATGGTCACAAACCTGGACCCTGTCGTGCCACCTGACCCCTGCCCTCAATTCAGCCCCTTGGGATCCCTTCTCAGTGCCAGAAAATTGGGTCTGCCATGCTTCTGGCCCTAACCTTAACCTTGGTTGGGTTTTCAGTCTTCATCTCCAGAGGCTGAGCCCCCAATTCCTCCATATTTGGACCCCTGAGCCACAATCAAGGACTCCGTCTGCCACCCAGGAGGAAACCTTTCTGTTTGGAGCTGCACAGAACCCTCAGAATGGGAGAAACCTGCATGCCCCCTGAAGCCACCTCCACCTTTGGCAGCCCCCCAGGCACAAACCCAGAGCATAATGCACCACCTGACTCTGGCCCTCAATTCAGTGCCCCAGACATCCCACCTCAGCACCAGCAGATCAGGCCAGCCATGCCCCTGTGCTCTATCCCTAGCCCTAGGTTGTGTTTTCAGTCTTCTGTCCTCTGAGGATCGACACCAAACCCTCACTTTTGGGTTACACCTGAACTATACCAGAATATTTCATGGCCCCTTGAGGCTAT
This sequence comes from Mustela nivalis, assembly GCF_964662115.1. NCBI lineage: Eukaryota > Metazoa > Chordata > Mammalia > Carnivora > Mustelidae > Mustela > Mustela nivalis. Next base: position 73,004,458 of record NC_139027.1, on the reverse strand, counting down.
CCCACTTTCAGCAACCCCCTGTACACTACCTGGATCCTAACACTCACACTGACCCACGTCCTCAACTCTGCTCCCCAGGTAGCTCCTCTCAGGGTGGCATATTGAGCCTGACATGACCCTCATCCCTAACCTAAACTTAGGTGCATTTTCTGTCTTGTGTCCCCCAGAATACAGGTACCAAAGCCCCACATATGTGGGACCCCTGAGAAATGCCAGAGGACTCTGCCTTCTACCCAGAAGGAAACAGTAGAATTGAAACTCTGCCAAGGACTCAGAGCAGAATAAATCTGCCTTTCTCCTCTATGGCCACCCCCATCTTCTGTAGCCCCATGGACACCAACCCGGAGCCTGACTCAGCCTGACCCAGGTTCTCCACTCAGTCCTCTTGAGAGCTCTGCACAGCACCAGCAGATTAGGCCTTTCATGTTCCTGGGACCTAGCCCTAACCCTAGGTTGGGTTTTCAGGCTCTGTCCCCAGAGGACTGGCACCCAAGTCCCACGGATGAGGACACCTAAGCAATACCTGAGATCTCTGCCTGCCACCCAGAAGGAAACCATACCATTTGGAACTCTGCAAAGGATTATGAGCAGGAGAAATCTGCCATGCACCACTGAGTTCACCCAGAGTCAGCAGCTCCATGGACACAAACCTGAACCTGACACTCTATCCATCACTCTGTATTCAGCCCTCTGGATAGCTTGCTACACCACCATCAGATTGGGCCTGCCATGCTCCTAACCCCTAACTGAAGCTTAGTCTGTGTTCTGAGCATTCCATTCCTAGGGGCCTGGACCCCTGCCCCAGGGACTGGGGTCACCTTAGCAATACCACAGGACTCAGCCTAACACACAGGAGGAAAGCGTGCCATGTAGACCTCTAGAAAGTATTCAAAGCAGGAGAAAATGCCTGCCCATCTGAGCCTATCCCAGCAAACCCCCAATTTCAGTGGCCTCTAGGCCACAAACCCTGTGCCTGACCTGAACCGGAACACTCATCCTTAATTCCAACCTCTAGGAACCACACACACTGTCAGCTGTTTGGGCCTGCAATGCCCCTAGACCCTAACTATATCCCTAGGTTTGGTTCTCAGGTATCTGTCTCTTAAGGGTGGGCTCCAAAGCCCCAGGATTTGGGAATGCCTGAGCAATACCAGAGGACTCAGCCTCTCACCCGGAAGGATATCTGTCCATAATGGACTCCAATAAGTATATAGGTCAGTAGAAATCTAAAGGCCCATCTGTTTCCATCTCAGTGAACTCCCACTTTCGAGGGCTCATGGATTGAAACCCTGAGCCGGACACTCACCCCAACCCATGCCGTCAACTCAGCCCTCCAGGACACTTACCACATGGTTGGCAGTTGAGACCTTCCATGCTCCTAGGTCCTAACCATAACCCTATTTGGAGTTCTGAGAGTTCCATCTGTAGAGACCTGGCTCCCAAGCCCCAGGTATTGGGAACACTTCAGCAAAACCAGAGGATCAGCCTGCCACACAAAAGGAAACTTCCTTTTTTACTCCAGACTGGATTCAGAGCATGAAAAATCTGAATGCAAACCTGAGACAATGTCAGTGAACCTACACTTTCATCCACCCTCTGAACACAATCCCTGAGCTTGATACACACCCTAAAACTCCATTTTAACTCAGACTTTGTGAAGATCTCCACAGTTCTGGCTGATTATATCCAGGCTTCAGGGCCTTAACCCAAGGTAAGTTCTAGACATAGGTGAAAATATGAACAGATACTTCTCCAATGATGACACACATGTGACCAACAGATATATGCATAAATGTTCCATATCACATGGCTTCTGGGAAATGCAAATCTAAACCACATTGAGGTATCCTATCACACCAGGCAGAATGTCTAAAATCAACAAGACATGAAACCACAAATGTTGCTGAGGATGCAGAGAATGGAGAAGCCTCCTACACTCCTGGTGGGAATGCATACCATTACATCCACTCTGTAAAACAATACAGGGTTTCCTCAAGAAGTTTAAAGTTACCCTAAAACACAGCAATTGCACTACAGGGCTTTTACCACAAAAATAGAGATGTAGTGAAAAGAACCGGCACCTGCACCCCAGTGTTCATTGCAACAATATCCACTATAGCTAAACTATGGAAAGAACCCAGATATCTATGGACAGAGGAATGGATAAAGAATATGTGGTTCATATATTCAATGGAATATTACCCAGCCATCAGAAAGGATGAATACTTTTCATCACATCAACCTGGATGGGTCTGGAAGATATTATGCTGAGTAAAATATGTCAATGAAAGAAACACAATTATCATATGATTTCACTTATATGTGAAATATCAGAAACCAGGCAGAGAACCGTAGGGAAAGGAAGGGGAAACAGAATGGGAAGTCATCAGAGATGGAGAAAAAACCATGACAGACTCTTAACTAGAGCAACAAACTGAGGGTTGCTGGATGGGGGGAGAGGGTAACTGGGTAATGGGCATTAAGGAGGGCACGTGATGCAATGAGCACTTGGCGTTATACACATCTGATATATTATTTAACATTACATCTGAAACTAATTACTTATGATAACTTGGCTAATTGAATTTAAATTTTTAAAAAAATGAAAAAACTCAAAGAAACTACCCTAACAATTTGTACGGAATCACAAAAGATACTGAACAACCAACACAATGTTATGAAGAAAAACAAAGCTGGAGGAGTCACAGTTCCATATTTCAAATTATAGTACAAAGCTGCAGTCATCCTAACAGTATGGGATTGGCGCAAAAATACACACAGCGACCAAGGTAACAGAATAGAAGACATAAATCCACCATCATGTGCCCAATTAAACTTCTGCAAAACAGGCAAAAATATTAAAAGCAAAAAGGACAGTCTCTACAACAAATGGTGTTGGGAAAACTGGACAGCTATGCACAAAAGGATGAAATTAGACTGCTTTCTTACACCAGACAGGCAAATAAACTCAAAACAGTTTCAAGACCTCAATGTGAGACCTGAAATCATAAAAATCCTACAAAAGGGCACAGACAGTAACTTCTCTGACATGAACCATACATTTTCTAGACATGCCTCGAAAGCAAAGGAAACAAAAGCAAAAATAAACTACTGGAACTACATCAATATAAAAACTTATCACACAGCAGAAGAACAATGAAAATGTAATAAATAGAAGACAACCTACTTAAAGGGAGAAGATGTTTGCAAATATTATATGCAATAAAGGGGTTGTGTCCAAAATATGTAGAACTGATACAACACAACACCCAAAACCCAAATAATCCAGTTAAAAAATAGAAGACATGAACAGACATTTCTCCAAAGAAGAAATACACATGGCCAACAGTCACATGAAAAGATGTTCACCATCACCCATCAACAGGAAAATCCAAAAGAAAAGTTCCATGAGATATTACCACATACTATCAGAATGGCTAACAACACCAGCACAAGAAAACAGATGTTGGGAAGATGTGGATAAAAGGGGACCCTCTTGCACTGTTGGTGGGAATGCAAGCTGCTGCAGCCACTGTGGAAAAAAGTATGACTGTTCCTCAAAATGTTAAATATAGAACTACCTTATGATCCAGCAATCACACTACCAGGTGTTTACCCAAAGAATATGAGAACAATAACTCAAAAGGATACATGTGCACCTATGTTTCTTGCAACATTATTTACAATATTACAATATGGAAGCAATCCAAGTATTTCTTGATAATTTGATAAATGAGATGATACATGTATACACACACACACAGTGGAAAATTACTCAGCCATAAAAAAATAAAATCTTGCCATTTGCAGACACATGGATGGAGCTAGAGAGTACTATCCTAAGTGAAATCAGTCAGTAGAAGAAAGACAAATGCCTTTTGATGTCACTCTTACATGGAATTTAAGAAATGAACATACATAAATAAAGGAGAAAGAAGATACAAAACAAAATACCGACTCTGTGGTTACCAGAGTGGAAGTGGATGGAGGGATGAGTGAAGTAGATGATGGGACTAAGAGTACACTTTTCCTGATGACCGCTGAGTAATATATAGATTCACTGAATCACTATTGGTACACCTGAAACTAATATACCACTGTATGTTAACTCTACCTGAATTAAAATAAACAATAAAAAAGTGTTTTTCTTTCAGTAAACTATTTGAAAAAGCTTTTGCTATGCAATGTTCATAAGAATTACTTGAGAGTATTTACTATACAATAATTATTCACTCTATGCTTGGAATTCAAATTTCTCTGAGTTCTTATACTTTTCCTGTTAATTGTAGCCCACAGGAGCCAAGTCTGTTCTGAACTACCTCTGGGCAGGAAGGAAAAAAGGAATGAGAAGGAGAAATTGCCTGCACCTGGACAATGCCAGCTTCCCACCACTACTGGTACACATCAGTCTACACAGCTGACCCAGCCTGGGCTCAAGATGGGCTGTCTTGGGTCCCTCAACCCTCAGTGGGACAGATGGCTCCAGGGCTCAGGGACATGCTGAGGGAGATGGGAAGGAGGGCCACCCCTCCCAGGTCATCCCCTCCTTGAGCAGGCAGCCCTCCAGGACTGCTAAAAACCCACTGACAGTTTTGAAAGACACGCCATGGATGAACTAAGGCATTGAGAAATAGAAAACAATATTAATTTTTAAGTTCAGAGCTCTCAGCTCATGAAGTGAGAAGATCTTCCCTGAAGAAGACTGAGGGGAGGGCAGGTCAGGCTGAAAAGAGAAATGTGGCTTTCTTGATTGGGGACCTGCAGCCCACTTCCAGGGCAAGGTATTGTCCTCACCTCACAGAGGATCTATGAAAGTGTTCCATCAAAGAACTGACTGAGCTGCCTCTTGAGAAGGTACCCTGGCATCAGGTTACACAGGGCAGAAGAGGAGGGCCAGATGGAGGGAGGGCAATACCCTGGAGGCCATGGGGCAAGAGCAGAGGCTCAGGACCATAAAGATGATGAAAAATAGGAGGCAGCAGCATGGGAGCTGGCACAGTGCTCACAGATACAGTGACTGGATGCCTTCTGTGCCAGGTAAGGCCGACTTCACGAGGCTCCAGACTAGTCTTAACCACAACCTTAAAAGTGTGCACCACGACCGCCCTCCTCTCCCCATTCTGCTGCTAGGAATTGCAGTCACAGACCCTGGTCAACGTTCATGGAAATGAAGGAGTGGCTCCCGGCACACTGCCCCTCTGGTGGTGGTCTAGTGCAACAGTTGTGCTTGGCCAGAAACTGCTGTCTACCTGTCTCTGCACAACTCAACAGACAGGAGGGTGTCCCTGAGTTCCACAGGATCTTATGAGACAGATTAACAGATCCCACTACCCCGCCCACCACCAACACCCAGTGGGTTACTCAGCAGAGGGAGAGAGAAAAGCAGGCTCCCCACTGATTAGGGAGCCAGATTAAGGGCTCCATCCCAGGACCCCAGAATCATGACCTTACCTGAAGGCAGATACTTCACCAATGGAGCCACGCAGGTACCCCAACTTGGTGTGTTTCTATATACTGAAGACAAACTTTAACAAAGAGAAACTAAGGAAGGAATGCCATTTACAATTGCATGAAGAAAAAATATCTAGGAATAAGAGTAACCAAGAATAAGAAAGACCTGGTACACTGGACACAGGGTGGAAAATAAAGGAAGTGCATGAGTGTGTTGGGGTGGGAGGAATGTGTGGGTCAATGAAATGGAAGATGACACAAATAAACAGAAGCATATGCCATGCTCATTAACTGGAAAAGTTAATAATGTTAACATGTTCATCACACCCAAAGCAAGCTACAGATGTGATGAGATCCCTATTTGAATCCCAATGACATTATTCAAAGAAATAGAAGACAGTTCTAAAATTCATACTATTTTACAAAAGATACCCAAATACCCAGAGCAATCTGGAGAAAGAAAGCTGCAGTCACCACACTCCCAGATTTCAAGCTAGAATACAAAGTTATGATCATCCAAACAGTATGGCACTGGCATAAAAACACACACAGAGAATAGAATAGAACAAAATAGGAAGCTCAGAAACTAACCAGCACATATATGGTCTTAACTTACAACACAAGAACAGAAAATTTACAATGTAAATTGTCTATTCAGTGAACAATACTGAGAAAATTAAAGGGATGAATGACTTGAACAGAAGACCTGAATCCATAAAACTACAAGAAAAAAACACAGGTAGTAAGTTTCTCGACATCGGTTTTGGCAAAGTCTTCAGATCAGACACCAAAAGCAAAGGAAACAAAGCCAAAAATAAGCAAGTGGGACGACATCAAACTGAGATCTTCTTCACAGCAAAGAAACCATCAAAAACTTAAAAGGTGGGACACCTGGGTGGCTCAGTTGGTTAAGCAGCTGCCTTCAGCTCAGGTCATGATCCCAGCGTCCTGGGATTGAGTCCCACATCGGGCTCCTTGCTCTGCAGAGAGCCTGCTTCTCCCTCTGACTCTGCCTTCCACTCTGTCTGCCTATGCTCGCTCTCACTCGCTCTCTCTCTGACAAATAAATAAATAAAATCTTAAAAAAAAACTTAAAAGGCAACCTACCCAATGACAAAAAAATCTGTAAATCATATGCGTGAGAAGAGGCTAATATCCAAAACACACAAAACCCACATACAAATCTAAACAAAAACAAAATAAAAAATGGGGAGAATATGTGAATAGATTTTTCCAATGATAGATACCAAACATATGGCCAACAGACACAGAAAAAGTTGTTCAACATCACTAATCATCGTCAGGGAACTGTAAGTCAACAGGAGTCAGCTGTCACAACTGTTGGAACAGGAATTGTCCCAGAGACAGACACCAGGTGTGGTCAAGCATGTGTAGATGAGGGAACACTATGGGCTGTTGGTGGGAATGTAAATTGGTGCAGCCACAGTGGCAAACAGTATGGAGGTTCCTGAAAATAATAAACACAACCAACATGAGACCCAGTAATTGCTCTATTGAATATTTTTTGGAGAACACAAAACACTCCCTCAAAAAGAGAGATGCACTCCCAAGTTCACTAGAACATCATTCACAATAACCAGACATGGAAACATAAACCTTGAGAGCATTATGCTAAGTAACTTAGACACAGAATGACAAACACCAGACGTTCTCATGTTCGTTCCACATGGAAACAAAAACATAATGAACACATACATACTGAAAACAAATTGGTGGTGGCCACATTCAGGGAAGCAGGGGGTGGGGAGGTGCAAAACAGATGAAGGTGGCCAAAGGAGCAATGTTTGAGTGATAAAGCCTGCAGGTCATGGAAAGTTCTGTGTAACCTGGAGGCTAAAACTAACCCTGCAAGAGGGGTACAGATTCCCCTGCTCTCTGAAAGTACAGTTTTCCTAGGAAAACTTTCACAACAAAAATTGTGTAAAGAAGGAATTACCATTAAATTATACAGAAAAATTAGTAAGCATGATAAGACTCCAAAAATTTCTTATCACTTCAGGCGACGCACGTCTGCAGGGCCACCCCCTGCGTCTGGCCCATGATCCCGAGTAGTCTAGGCTCCATCAATGCAAGAAAGCCCTCTGAGAGGCAGGCTCCGGCGAGGCCGACGCCTCCTGCTCCTCAGCCTCAGGGGGTCCCCTCCCTGGCGCTGGTCGATGGAGCCCGGCAGGGTTCGTGCACCGAGACCTGGGCACGAACCCTCGCCTGCTTCCCCAGCCTTCCGTTTCTAGGGTCCTGTCCCTGGAGGCCTCCAACTGGGGAACCCTGAGTCCCGCGCCATGAGTCCCCCTACAGACCCAGCAAAAACGGTGGCTTTCTGAGCTGCAGACAAGCCTCCGAGCGAGAGATACATCTGTGCCCCCACTGAGGTCAGCCCCATCCTTGGGTGCCCCAGCCGCCCGAAAAGTCGGAGGCATTCGCCCAGCCACAAACCCTCCCTCAACTCTGCTCTGGGAAATCTCCCCTGTGCCAGGACCCAGGGGTGGGCCGCATCACCTCAGCGCATTTTCCGGGTGGCCGCAACACGCCCCGATCGAGAAAGGGCCCTCGGCCACGGGGAGCAGGGTGGTACGCAGAGCTTCCCAACACCAGCCAATACTCACAAGCATTCTGCCCAAATCGGGATCGATTTGGGCAGAACGCTCGTGAGAACTGGCCGGAAAGCGCCCGGCGAACTTGCTTTGGGCGCCGCTCGTCTGCAAGGCCGCCCCCTGGGCCTGGCCCTGCATCCCGAGTGGTCGCGTCCGAACTCACCAGAAAGCCCTCTGGGAGGCAGGCTCCAGCGAGGCCGAGGCTTCCTGCTCCTCAGCCTCCGGGGGTCCCCTTCCTGGCGCTTTCCGTTGGGGCCGGGCCTGCCCCGACGCCCGGGTATGAACCCGCGCCTGCTCCTCAGCCTTCTGTTTCCAGGGTCCTGTCCCTCGGGGCCTCCAACTAGGGAACCCTGAGTCCCGCGCCATGATCCCCCTCACACCCAAGCACAAACGGTGCCTTTCAGCGCTTCGGACAAGCCTCGGAGCCAGAAAACCTTTTGTACTCCCAATGAGGCCAGCCCCAACTTTGGCTGCCCCAGCGGCCAGAAAAGTCCGAGGCCTGCGCCTGGCCACAACCCCTCCCTCAACTCTGCTCCGGGAAAGCTCCCCAGCGCCGGGGCCCCCGGTGGGCCGTGTCATTTCGGCACGTTTTCCAGGTGGCCGGGACAGACCCCGAGCATGAAAGGGCCCTCACCCACGGGGGACAGTGCGGTCTGCAGGGCCGCCCAATGCTGCCCAATTCTCACCAGTCTTCTGCCCAAATTGATGCGGATTTGAGCAGAACGCTCCTGAGAATTGGCCGGAAAACGCCTGACAAACTCGCTTTGGGAGCCGCAGGTCTGCAGGGCTGCCCCTCGGGGCCTGGACTGGATCCCGAAGCATGGCGTCTGAAGCCAGCCAGAAAGTCCTCCATGAGTCAGGCGCAGGTGAGGCCGATGCCTCTGGCTCCTCAGCCCCTGGTTGTCCCCTCCCTGGTGCTGCATTTGGGGCCTCTATGCCCCCGCCGGTACCCTCGCCTGCTTTCTCAGCCATCCATTTCCAGGGTTCTGTCCCTCGGGCCCTCCAACTGGGGAACCCTGAGTCCCACGCCATGAGTCCCCCTGCCATCCCTGCAGAAACGGTGCCTTTCGTGGCTGCAGAGTAGCCTCAGAGTGAGAGAAACCTTCCTGTCTTCACTGCAGCCAGCCCCAACCTTGGGTGCCCCAGCGCTGGAAAAGTAGGAGGCAAGCGCCCAGCCACACCCCCTCCCTCAACTCTGCTCTGGGAAAGCTCCCCAGTGCCGGGGCCCCCGGGTGGGCCGCGTTGTCTTGGCGCATTTTCCCGGTGGCCGAGACATGCCCGGAGTGCGAAAGGATCCTCAGCCACAGGGGACAGAGCAGCCCGTGGGCTGCCCAATGCCAGCCAATACAGGAGCGTTCTGCCCAGAAAGGTATCAATTTTGGAGAGCAAGAAACTTTCCCACCCTTCTAAACCACCCCACCATCAGCCTTCCCCCTGGCCAGAAACCCCTATTCTGCCACAGTGCAGGACTTATTTCCAACTCAACTCCGAGGTGAGCCCGCATCAGTGCTGAGTGATCGGAGCTGCCATTCCCCAATGCCCTGACCCTAACCCTAAATTGCATTTTCTGGATTCCTTCTACAGGGGCCTGTTCCCCAAGCCCTCTGGCTTGGGAACCCTGGATTCACACCGTAGGAATATGCCTTCTACCCAGGAGGAAACCAGTCCTTTTGGATCTGCACAGAGCTGTCAGAGCCAGAGAAATCTGCGTGTCTGCATGAGTCTGATGTGCTGCCCGACTCCCATCCTCAACTCAGCTCCTCGGGGAACCCACCTCCAGACCAGCAGTTTGGGCCTACCACACCCTAGCTCAGCTCTCCTCAGGGACCCCTGTCAGCTCTAGGCAGACCTGGAACTCCCCTGCCTGCCACAAAGCTCTGGGATCCCCTCTCTTTCTTCTCAATTGACACCGGCCCAAGGCTTTCATGAGAAAGGGGGACAGCGACCTCCTGAATGCTTCACACCTCCTTTCCTCTTCTGTCCTATTTCTCTCCACTTACCTTTGTACCTGGGAAAACAGGAAGGAACATATCAATGGAACATGGACATGCTCTGACATCTGAATCTTTCCTGGCAACTCTCTGAGGGCTCCTTATGCAAACAGAAACTAGTGTATCCTACCACCATGCATTTGAAAATAATCATCAACAGAACAGGAAAGCAAAAATCATGCCATTTTTACCTCATTCCTCATGAAGTAGAACATGGTCTTCTTCTTTCCTTCCTTTACTTCAATTCCAATTTGTTTCCATGCAGTGTTCATTCCTTTGCTTCAGGGGCAGAATTTCATGATTCCTCACCTGCATAGAACACCCAGAGTGCCTCACAACGAGTACCCTCCCTAATAGCCATCACCCATTGAACCCTTCCCCTCCACACCCCTGCTTTCTAGCTGCCCTCGGTTGGCGCTCTAAGTTTGAGTCTCTTTCCTCATTCACCTATCTTTCCCCCCTCACTATGTTCATGTTTTCTTTCTGAAATTCCATATAAGTCAAATTATAGACTATTGTTCTTTTCTTACTGATTTTGCTTAGATAAATCCACTCTAGATCCATCCACATCCTTGCAAATAGTAAGATTTCATTCTTTCTAAGCCTGGCTCCTATTCCATTAAGAAGATGTGGAAGATTATATATCTACATTCATATATATATATATATATATATATCACTTATAAGTGAATGGACTTTGGGACTCCCTCCATTGTTTTGCTATGGTTGATAATGCTGGTGTCAATATCACAGTGCTTGTACCCCACTAAATGTGCATTTTTGTGCCATTTAAGGAAATACCTAGGAGGGAAACTGCTGGATCCTAGGGTTGTTCAGTTCTTAGCATTTGGAGGAACCAACGTGCTCATTTCCAGAGTGGCTGCAGCAACCCGCTTGCCCACCGGCAATACAGGAGGGTTCCACTTGAAGCAGAACATTCCCTGCCAGCAATTTTCTAAGGAGGAAACAGAAAACCTGGGGGATGACATGATTCACCCATGTCCAGCAAGCAGCCCCAGAAATTCACCCCAGGGTTCCTGAAGCCATGCCCTGGGAAGCCATCAGAATGCCTCTATCCAGTAGAATTCCCAAAGACTCACCTTCTGACTTCACCACCCATGAAACTGCAGAGAAAGAATGACATGTCCAACTCTCTAGATTGTCCACTGAGTGAAACTAGAAAGTCAAGCTTCCCTTTTCAATTGTCCAAGGCTCCTTGGAATCCTTTTGAATGTTCCTTCTGCCCTCATTGGAACTCTTTGGATAAAAAAAGATGAATCATTAGGATACATCACATTGGACAAAGGAGAAGCTATAACCCAAGCCTCCATCTGACCACAAACAGCCACCTCACTCTAGATACCAGTCATTCCACCACAGCCTGGGACCAATGGAATAAACACTGTTTGGTGAAGGAACACATTCTAGGTTCCAAACACACACTGAGCCCATCTCATCTTCCCTTTCGAATCCAAGGGATTCCCCTGCAGGGAAACTCAGGAACTCTAGCACCCTCTCTACATTGCTGACAGCTGCATTAGTGTGACTTTTGGGCTCCACTAGAGACGAGAGAAAACCCAGGATGTTTGGGCTGAAAGAGGTTTTACCTCCCATGCTAGCATGGATGTGCCATTCTGCCCCACAGGCCTGCTGTTTTCTCTGAATGCTGACGTCCTGGGACAAGCGGCATGACTGACTCAGATGCTGTTTTCCAAACTTCAGGTCTCCTGGAGCCAGATTGAAGAAGGGTTGTCAGGTGGGGATAAGCAGGTAACTCCCACCTAAAGCCTGCACACCTGCTCCAATTCCTGGGAGAAGGAAAGACACCTGCTTGTTTCTTAAGTGGTCATTCACTTCCTTCTCAAGCCGCCAATGCCCTTGTCCTTTTTGGAGAAGCAAATAGACTCTTCCAAACAAACACTCAACTCCTCAGTTCCAAAGGCACCATGTGTCGGGTTTCCCCCCGACTCCAGACCCACTGGGAGGATCCTCCGAACCATCCTGACAGCACATTCCCATCAACCTGGGGCAACAGGGCACAATGCCCAGTGGGGGCCTGGCTCCAGTGGTTGTTACCACCACTCTTGAGCCTGGGGAAAGAGAATCTTCAGTTCAACATCCCATCCTGTAAAAACGAGCTGCAGTGCCTCACCTTTCAGGGTCTCTCACCCAGGACCTCATCACTGCCCTCAGGGCCAGCAGGCTGCAGGGACTCCTCTTCTCTTGTGTTTCCTATGGCAGCTCGCCACTGCCTCCAGTGGTGGCAGGAAGCATTGCCACGCCTATCATGGTCTCTTGCGCCGCAGCTCACCACTGCCTCCAGTGGCGTGAATTGGCACAGTCGGGCCTTCCACAGACTCCTCGCGCAACTCACAAACCCTCCACAGGTCTAAAGCCACACTGGCACTGTCCCTCCAGATTGGGGACGTCTGGGCCACACCCTAGTAGCCCGCCTGCCACCCAAGAGGAAACCATGTCATTCGAAGCTCTGCAGAATCCTAGGTGTGGAAAAACCCGCATGCCTCCCTGAGGATACCCCCAACCTCAACACCCCCCGCCCAGTCACAAACTCGCGGCCTGACGTACTTCCTGAACCCTGTGCTTGACTCAGCCCCCAGGGTTCTCATCTCAGGTCCGGGAGATCAGGCCTGGATACTCCTAAGCCCTAACCCAAACCCTAGTTTGTGTTTTCAGGCTTCCATGCCCAGAGATCTGGCCTACAAGCCCTCCAGATTGGGAACCCCTGAGCCACACCTAAGGACTCTGCCTGCCATCCAGGAGGAAATCCTTCCATTTGGAGCTGCCCAGAACCCTCAGACCGCGAGAGACCCGCATACATTCCTGAGGCCACCCTCACTACAGACGGCCCACAGAACAATGAAACCCAGAGCCTGACATGCCACTTGACCCCATTTCTCAACTCAGCCCATCAAGGAACCTGCCTCAGCACCAGCAGATTGGGTCTGCCATGCCTTTAGGCCCTAAACCTAACCCTACATTGCCTTTTCAGGCCTCCATCCCCAGAGAACTGGCCCCCAAGCCCTCCATACTGGGGACACCTTAGCCATACTCCAGGACTCTGATTGCCACCCAGGAGGAAACCATGCCCAATGTGGCTGCGCAAAACCCTTAGAGCAGGAGAAACCTGCATGCCCCCCTAAAGCCTCCCCAACTATCAGCGGTCCCCGGCCATAAAGCCAGATACTGCTGCAGTGCTGGATGAATGCCCTCCATTCAGCCTTGAGGGAAGCCTGCCTCAGTGCTGGCAGATCATTCCTGTAATGCCCCTGGGCCCTAACACTAACCCTAGTTTGGTTTTCAGGCTTCTATCTGAAGAGGCCTGGCCCTCAAGCCCCTGAGATTAAGGAACCCTGAGTGACAACCCACATCTTCGTCCACAACACAGGAGGAAAACTTGAAGTTTGGAACTGTGCCGAACCACCAGAGGGGGAGAAACCTGCATGCCCTTATGATATGCTTCCTAGCCATAAAGCCAAACTCCACCGCACCAGGGAATGCATGTCCTCAACTCAGCCCTGAGGGGAGCCCATCTCAGTGCCAGAAGATCAGTCATGCCATGCCCTAGCCCTATCTATAACCCTAGTTGGGGTTCTCAGGCTTCCATTCCAAGGGACCTAGCCACCAAGCCCCATGGATTAAGAACCCATGAGCTACACCCGAGGACTCCGACTGCCACGTGGTAGGAAACCAAGCCATTTGGAGCTGCGCCAAACCGGACACTGCAGTCCGAATCGCCGCCCCATGCTGGCCAGTTCTCAGGAGCTTTCTGTCCAGATCAATATCAATTTGGGCAGAACGCTCCTGCGAATTGGCAGGTAAAACCCCATCGAACTACCTTCTCAGGACGCATGTCTCCAGGGCCTCCCCCTGGGCCTGGCCTGGGATCCCCAGTTGTCCCGGCTTGAACCTTGCCAGAAAACATTCAATGAGTCAGGTGCATGCAAGGCCGATGTCTCCTGCTACTCAGCCTCCTGGGGTACCCTCCCTGGCACTGGCAGTTGGAGTCTGCCATGCCCCTAGGCCCTGGTCCTAACCCTCGCTTGTTTTTTCAGTCTTCCTTTCCCAGGGTCCTGTCCCTCGAGCGCTCAACTGGGGGAACCATGAAACATACTCCATGAGTCCTCAATCCACCTTAGAGGAAACTGTGCCTTTTGGAGCTGCAGAAAACCCTCAGAGCCAGAGACACCTGCATACCCCCCAGAGGCCAGACCCCATCATTGGAGCCACACTGGGCCAAAAACTCGGGAGGCTGACACCCGCCCAACACGCTTCCCTCAACTCTCCCCTGAGAAAGCTCCCCTGCGCTGGGGCCCTCAGGAGATCCACGTGGTTATGGCTTGTTTCCCGGGGGCGTCGACATGCACCGAGGGAAAAGGGGCTCTAGACCATGGGTGACAGTGTGGTCCAAATCACCGCCCAATGCCAGCCAATTCTCATGAGGTTTCTGCCCATGTCAGTATAAATTTTGGCAAAAAAAAAAAATCGTGAGAATTGGCCAGAATGTCCCAGCAAACTCGCTTCTGTTGTGGAGGCCTTCTGGGGAACCACCTGGGCCCAGGCCGGGGTTTTTCCTGGTATGGCCTGAAGCCTCTGAAGCCTAGGAGAAAGTGCACTAAATGTCATGTTCATGCACAGCCTGGGTCCTCTGGAAATGCCAGTCAAACTCGCTCTCTACTCAGGCCCCCAGAGAGCCCACCTCATCCCAGGCAGGTGCCTAACTTTCCACAGGCCCGAGCCCTACCCGTGGGTTGGGTTCACAAGCTTCCATCCCCAGAGGCCTGGCCCTCCAGCCTTCCAGACTGGGCACCCCTGAGCCATACGGCATGACTGCCTGCAATCCAAGAGGAAACCGTGCCCTTGCCACTTGTGGGGAAACACTCAGAGCAGGAGGAACCTGCATGCCCACCTCAGGCCACCCTCACCTTCAGCACCCCCTTCTGCCAAAATAGCCAGAACCTGACACTATTGCACAGCGCTCCCTCAATTCTACCCCCAGGGAGCTTTCTTCTGCAGGATCCCACAGGGAGCCACGGGGGCCCGGCTCCATGTCCCGCACACCCCGAAAATGAACCTTGTTTGAAAGCACTCCCAGCAAGGCATAGCAGGCGGCCCGGAAGCTGGCCAAGTCTCCCAAGCTTTCTGCCTAAATCAATGTCCATTTGGGCAGAAAGCTCGTGAGAATTGGATGTAAACCCCCAGCGAACTCTCTTATGGCGGCAGAGGACTTCCAGGGAACCGCCTCAGCCCCGCCCTGGGTACTGCATGGTATCATCTGAAACTGGTGAGAAAGCGCTCTAAATGCCATGTGCACATGAAGCCTGGGTCTTCTCAAAATGCCAGCCAAATCCTCTCTCTCCTCAGCCCCCCAGAGAACCCACCTCATCACGGGCAGGTAGGGCCTGACTTTCCCCATGCCTGAACCCTAACCCTGGGTTGGGTTCACAAGTTTCTGTCCCCAGAGTCCTGGCCCTCAAGCCTTCCAGATTGGGGAAGCCTGAGCCATACAGCATGACTCTGCCTGCCACCTAGGAGCAATCTATGCCCTTGACAGCTGCAGGAAACACTCAGAGCTGGAGAAACCTCCATGCCCACTTCAGGCCACCCTCACTTTCGGTGCCCCCTTCTGCCAAAAAAAATGCCAAAGCCTGACACTAATGCGCACTGCTCCCTCAATTCTACCCCCAGGGAGCTTCCTTCTGTGGGGACCCACAGGGAGCAACAGGGACCCGGCTCAATGTCCTGCACACCCCAAAAGTGAACCTAGCAAGAAAGCACTCCCAGCAGAGCACAAGTGGGCGGCCTGAATCACTGCCCAGCGCTGGCCAATTCTCACCAGCTTGCTGCCTAAATCAATGTCGATTTGGGCAGAAATCTTGTGAGAACTGGCCAGAAAGTCCTAGTGAACTCTTTTCTGGTGGAGAGGGCCTTCCAAGGAACCGCCTTGGCCCAGCCCACGGTCCCACATGGAATGGCTTGAAGCCCGAGAGAAAGCACTCCAAATGCCATGTGCCTGCGCAGCCTGGGTCTTCACGGAATGCCAGCCAAACTGCCATTTACTCAGACCCATGGAGAGCCAACATCATCACAGACAGGTAGGGCCTGGCTTTCCACCAGGCTGAACCCTAACCCTGGGTTGGGTTCACAAGCTTCTGTCCCCAGAGGCCTGGCCCTCCAATATTCCAGTTGGGGACCCCAGAGCCATTTGGCATGACTCTGCCTGCCACCCAGGAGGAAACCGTGCCCTTGGCAGCTGCGGGAAACAGAGCAGGAAAAACATGCATGCCCACCTCAGACCACCCTCACCTTCGGTGCCCCCTCTGCCAAAAAAAGCCAGAGCCTGACGCTAATGCACATCCCTCCCTCAAATCTGCCCCCAGGGAGCTTCCTTCTGCAGGGACCCACAGGGAGCCATGGGGGCCTGGCTCCAAGTCCTGCACACACCCAAAATGAACCTAGCAAGAAAACACTCCCAGCAGAGTGAAAGCTTGTGGCCTGAGTTGCCGCCATCCAGCGCCGGCCAATTCTCATGTGCTTTCTGCCCAAATCAATGTCAATTTGGAGAGAAACCTCATGAGAAATGGTTGGAAAGTCCAGTGAAGCCTTTTCCAGAGGCGGGGGACTTCAGAGGAGTCGCCTGGGCCCAGCCTGAGTCCCCCCACAATATGGCCTGAAACCTGTGAGAAAGCACTCTAAGTACCATGTGCATGTGCAGCCTGGATCTTCTTGGAATGCCAGCCAAACCTGCCCTCTACTCAACCCCTCAGAGTTCCCACGTCATCACAGGCAGGTAGGGCCTGACTTTCCCCTGACCTGAACACTACTCTTGGGTTGGGTTCACAATCTTCCTTCCCCACAGGCCTGGCCCTCAAGACTTCCATACTGGGGACCCCTGAGCCATTGGGCATGACTCTGCCTGCCACCCAGGAGGAAACCGTGCCCTTGGCAGCTGCGGGAAACAGAGTGGGAGAGAACTGCATACCCACCTGAGGACAACCTCACCTTCGGCGCCCCCTTCTGCCCAAAAAAGCAGGAGCCTGATGCTAATGTGCACCTCCTCCCTCAAATCTGCCCCCAGGGAGCTTTCTTCTGCAGGGACCCACAGGCAGCTAGGAGGGTCTGACTCACAGTCACACACACCCTCAACATGAACCTAGCAAGAAAGGGCTCCCAGCTCAGGACAAGCACACGGCCCAATCACCGCCCAGCGCCGGCCAATTCTCGTGAGCTTTCTGCCCAAACTGATGTCGATTTAGGCAGAAGCTCATGACAAGCAGCCGGAAAACCACTGTGAACTCTTTGCTGCAGTGGTGGCCTTCCAGTGAGCCCCGTAGGCCCACCCCGGGCTCCCGCATGGTTTTACATGAAGCCTGCAAGAAAGCGCTCTAAATGTCATATACATGCGCAGCTTTGGACCTCTCAAATGGCAGTCACACCTGCCTTCTACTCAGCTCCCGAGAGAGCCTACCTCATCACAGGCAGGTAGGGCCTGACTTTTCCTAGACCTGAACTCTAATCCGGGGTTGGGTTCACAACTTTCTGTTTCCAGAGGACTGACCCTTAAAACATCCAGATTGGGGACCCCTGAGCTATACAGCACGATTCTGCTTGCCACCCAGTAGGAAACTGTGCCCTAGGCAGCTGGGGCAAACACTCAGAGCAGGAGAAACCTGCATGCCCACCTCAGGCCACCCTCACCTTCAGCACCCCCTTCTGCCAAAAAGGCCAGAGCCTGACGCTAATGCACACCCCCTCCCTCAAATCTGCCCCCCGGGAGCTTGTTTCTGCAGGGACCCACAGGGAGCTAGGAGGGCCTGACTCACTGTCCCACACACCTCCAACATGAACCTAGTGAAAAAACACTCCCAGCAGAGTGCAAGAGTGCAGCCTGAGTCACCGCCCAGTGCTGGCCAATTCTCATGAGCTTTCTGCCCAAATCGACATCAATTTGGGCAGAAAGCTCATGACAATTGGCCAGAAAGCCCCAGCAAACTCACCTCCAGTGGCGGGGACCTTCCAGGGAGCCGCCTGGCCCAGCCTGTGGTCCTGCATGGTATCGTCTGAAGCCTGGGAGAAAACACTCTAAATGCGGTATACATGCACAGCCTAGGTCTTGGAATGCCCTCCACACCCACCTTCTACTCAGGCCCTCGGATAGCCCACCTAAGGCATGCAGGTAGGGCCTAACTTTCCCCAGGTCTGAACCCTAACCCTGGGTTGGGTTCACAAACTTCATCCCCAGAGGCCTGGCCCTCATGCCTTCCAGTTTGGGGACCCCTGAGCCATATAGCACAATTCTTCCTGCCACCCAGGAAGAAACTGTACCCTTGTGAGCTGTGGGCAACACTCAGAGTGGGAGAAACCTGCATACCCATCTCGGACCACCCTCGCCTTCAGCGCCCAATTCTGCCAAAAGAAAAAAAAAAAGAAAAAAGAAAAACCCGGATCCTGAAGCTAATATGCAGCCCCCTGCCTCACATATGCCCCAGGGAGCTTTCTTCTGCTGGTGCCCCCAGGTAGCCACCTGGGCTGAGCTCCGTGTCCCGCACACCCCCAAAGTGAACCTAGGGAGAAAGCACTCCCAGCAGGGCGCAAGCACGTGTCCTGAATGGCCATCCAGCGCTGGCCAATTCTCACGAGATTTCCACATAGATTTGGGCAGAACCTTCATGAGAATTGGCCGGAAAGCCCCACCAAACTGTCTTCCAATGGTGGGGTCCTTCCAGGGAGTGCCTGTGCCTGGCCTGGAGTCCCACATGATATCACCTGAAGCCTGGGATAAAGCACTCTAAATGCCATGTGCTCGTGTGGTCCCTGTCACCTCCGAATGCTGGTAAAATCCACCCTCTACTCAGCACCCAGGGAGTCCACCTCAGCAACAGCTGGTAGGGCCTGCCATGCCACCAAGTGGAACCCTAACCCTGGTTAGGTTCCTCAGGCTTCCATTCCTAGAGGACTAGCCCTCAAGCTCTGAGATTAAGGACACCTGAGCCATACAGCAGGCCTCCACCTGCCATCCAGAAGAAACCTGGACCCTTGGGAACTGCAGGAAAACTCAGAATGAGAGAAACTGCATGCCTCCCTAAGGCCACCACCAATGTTGGTAGCCCCATGGTCACAAACCCAGATTCTGATGCCCCATCTGAACACAGCTCTCCATTACCACCCTAGTGATCCCGCCTCAGTCCCCAAAGATCTTTCCTGTACTCCCAGACTCTCATGGGACTCTTCACAGGGCATATTCTGGGAACAACTGTCATGTCAGGGCCACAGAAACCTTGGGCACTGGTTATAACAAGACACTGGGATGTCAATGGAGTCCCAAGCCATAAACCATCTCAGAATTTGTGTGCAAAGACACAGTTGGTGGGAAACCCACATGCTGACAGGGTAGAGGAAGATAGAAAAAGCTAGGCTTTTTTACAGTGACAGCACAAGTGGCCTAGACCAGGGCCGTGCCAGTGCCACAGAGGGCCCAGGAAGCCAGGTGCTCCATAACATTGCTGTGGGCTCAACCAGACTCGTCCTGAAGCCCACACATGCTAGATCCTCTGCTAACTCAGGAGACCTGAAATGTGCTCATGACCTTAGCCTGAACAAGATGACCATCAGTGTGATATATAACCTGCAAGATATACACACAAGGTAGTGGGGACTGACTCAGCCAAACAATATTTATGTTGAATTAAACCACAGACAAACATGTTGTGGTAAGCTTAAAATTAAAAAAGAATTGGGGGGGAGGGGGAATTCCTGAGGTCTTCATTGTTGTCCAATGTCACTATCATCTTTTTTTCCTTTCACATGCAGGGGCCGGGGCCAGACAGGATAGACCCCAGTATCTTCTCACTCTGCCACTGGAAAAGAAGAGCCCTCTCCTCCATCACCATCATCTTGCAGATCTAGGGTGTGGGAAACTACCACCCATGGGCCAAACGGACCTCCCCCTGTATTCTCACAATCAAGTGTGTCTCGAACATTAGTTGTGGATGGTCTGTGGCTGCTTTCAAGCACTCCACAATGCAAGAGTGGAGTCATCATCAGAGACATCACATGGACTGCAACACATAACAGAAAAATCTTTACAGAAGACTTTCCAGGAAAGTCTGAGCAGATACCTGGTCTCAAAGATCCTAGGACCATGTCCCTCCTTTGAGTTGAACATAGCACCTTCTGGGTCAATTCTAATCTAATATCTTCATGCCCAGAGGCAAGGACTTCCATCCTTTGAGCTACAACACCATCTCCACCCTCCTCTATTAACACCTTGAATAGCACGTCTACAGGTCTGCAGTCCAACGGGAATTCATTGTTGTTTCCACGGTAGTGATACTCAGAAATGGAGGTGTAAGTGTGAACTTGTGAGGGTGAGCATGTGCTTCCTTTTGGTGGCCACAGTGTACAAGGAGAATTCAGTACAGTAGCACACTTTCTGTCCCAAAGGAATGGCCACACAATGTGGTTGCATAGTGATCTCAGAAGGAAGCCACATTCATAGAACCAACTTCATTTGGGAGGACTCCCAAATCCCTTGCCTTGGACACTAGGTTCCAACAAAGCTAGGGGCACACAGAGGGGCAGAGCCTCCCCCTGCCCATCAGGATTCTGAAGGATACCAGCTGTTCCAGGACAATAATCCCAAAACCATTCATCCACCTGTCACCCAGCCAGCATCTCTGAGAGAGATCTACTCCAAGCAAAAATAACAGGTCAAAAGACCACAACTTGTGTGACAAGTGCCACTACAGGGGACACTCAGGAGAACTGGGGATGTGCTATGGTAACCAGGAATCCTCCAGGATTGCCTTCGAATGCCGACCAAGTCTTTCTTCTACTTAGTCTTCTGTGGAGCCCACCTCAGCACTGGGAGATGAGCTATCATGCCCCTAGGCTCTAACCCTAGGGCCTGGTTGGGTTCTCAGGCTTCAGCCCCCAGAGGCCAAGACTCAAGGCCTTCTGATAGAGTACCCCTGAGCCACAACCCAGGATTTTGCCTGTCACCCATGAGGAAACTGTGCCCTTTGGAGCTGCAGAGAACTCTCAGAGTGGGAGAAACCTTCATGTACCCCTGAGGGCACCCCATACTTGGCGGCCCCCTGGGCCACAAACCTGGACTTGACACCCTATCTGAACAACACCCTCCACTCAGCCCCCAGTGATCTAGCCTCAGCACTGGCAGATAGGACTGGCCATGCACTGAGGCCTGAACCCTAACTCTATTTTGGGTTGTCAGTGTTCCACCCCCAGAGGCCTGACCCCCAAACCCTCCAGATTTGGGACCTCAGAGCCACATCCCAGGCATCTGCTTGCAACCCAGATGGAAACTGTGCCATTTGGAGCTGTGCAGAACCTTTCAGAGCCAGAGAAACCTGCATGCCTCCCTGAGGACACCCCCACCTTCTTCAGCCCTCTGGCTACAAACCCACAGCCTGACATGCCGCCTCACCCGCCCTCAACCCAGCACCCCAAGGAACCTGCCTCAGCACTAGCAGATCGGGCCTGCCATGCCCTTCACTCAGCTCACCTCAGGGACCCATGTCAGTTCTAGGCATACCTGGAGCTCCCACCTGCCACCAAGCTTTGGGATTCCCCCCTCCTTCTTCCAAAATTACACGGACTCAAGTCTTTCATGAGAACAGAAAAAGGCTACCTCCTGAATGCTTAACACATCCTTTCCTCTTCTGTCCTATTTCTCTCCACTTACCTTTGTACCTGGGCAAACATATCAATGGAACATGGACATGCTCTGACATCTGAATCTTTCATGGCAGCTTTCTGAGGACTCCTCATGCAAAAGGAAACTAGCATATCCTACCACAATGTGTTTGAAAATAATCATCTACAGAAAAGGAAAGCCAAAATCATGCCATTTTTACCTCACTCTTCATGAAGCAGAACAGGGTCCTCTTCTTTTCTTCATTGACTTCAATTCCAATTCGTTTCCATGCAGTGTTAATTCCTTTGCTTCAGGGATAGGATTTCATGATTCCTCACCTGCAGAGAACACCCAGAGCTCATCACATCAAGTGCCCTCCCTAATAGCCATCACCCATTTGACCCCTCCCTCCACAAACCTGCCCGCGAGATATAACCGCCAAGCAATGGGGACTGACTCAGCCAAAAAATACCTACATGGAAGTCAACCACAGACAAATGTGTTGGGGAATCATGAGACCTACAGAGAAATGGGGGGGGGGTGGAATTTCTGAGGCCTTCATTTTTGGCCAGTGTCACTATCTTTTTTTCCTTTCATGTGCAGGGGCCAGGGCCAGGCAGGATAGACCCTAGTGTCTTCCCACTCTGTCACTGGAAAAGAAGAGCCCTCTCCCCCATCATCCATCATGTTGCAGATCTGGGGTGTGGGAAACTACCACCCATGGGCCAAATGGGATCTCCCCCCATATTCTCTCAATCCAGTGTGTCTGGAACATTAGTTGTAGATGGTCTGTGGCTGCTTTCAAGCCACAGTGCAAGAGTGGAGTCATTATCAGAGACACCACATGGACTGCAACACTGAACAGGAAATCGTTACAGAAGACTTTCCAGAAAATCTGTACCAATCCCTGGTCTCAAAGATCCTAGGATCATGTCTCTTCTTTAAGTAGAACATAGCACCTTCTGGGTCAAATCTAATGTCCTCACCCCCAGAGGCAAGGACTTCCATCCTTTGAGCCATAACGCCATCTCCATCCTCCTTTATTGACACTTAGAATGGCATGGCTACAACTCTGCAGCCCAAAGGGAATTCACTGTCATTTCCATGGTAGTGTAGCTCAGAAATGGAGGTGTAAATGTGAACTTGTGAGGGTGAGTATGTGTTTCCTCCTCGGTAGCCACAGTGTACAAGGAGAATACAATACAGTAGCACATTTTCTGTCCCACAGGAATGGCCACACAATGTGGTTGCATAGTGATCTCAGAAGGAAGCCACCTTCATAGAACAAACCTCATCTGGGAGGACTCCTAAGTCCCTTGTTCTGAACACAAGTTTCCACCGAGACTGGGGGCACACAGAGGGACAGAGACTCCCCTTGCTCATGAGGGTTTTGAAGGATGCCTGCTGTTCTAGGACCAAAGATCCCCAAACCATTCATCCATCTGTTACCCAGCCAGGCATCTGTGAGAGAGATCTACTTCAAGCAAAAAGGAGAGACAGAGAGACATTGAATGACAGCCTTGTGTGACAAGGGCCATGACAGGGGATAATCAGGAGGACTAGGGGTGTGGAGGGTTGGCCAGAGCTGGCAGCAGGGTAACCAGGGATGATCCAGGAGAATGTCTCAGCTGTGCCCTTGTGTGGCTACACATGTCAGTGTGACTGGGCCTTGGCCAGACTGGAAATGACAGGGCAGTCAAGGGGCAGTGTCCCTAAACTGTCTTCTGCAAGGCAAAAGTTCAGTGACAAGGTTTCTTTCAGTACCCTTTCATGTCACATGCATCTGTTAGTGCCTAAATCTGATTGTATAGAACATGAAGTACGTAGGTGGCCATGGCTTTCAAACCTGAGGTCCCAGGGGCAGAACACTCTTGATATTTCTTTTGGCTGCTTTCAGAGTAGAATGACTTCTCCTGCCTTCATCTCCAACCCCAGGACAGGGAACAAAAGCAAAACAGATCAGCACGTCAGAATGTCCACAGAAATCTGCAAAGCCAAGTTTTCACAGGAGCTAAATGTTCAGTACCAGGGTGATAGGAAGGGGAGGCTGATAGCAAGGAACATGTCATGTGCCTGTGAGCTGGCCCACTTCTCTACCAGTCCGAAGCAAGGCATGCCTGACAGGAGGGAGTCCCACCTGCACCTGGTCCGTCTGTTTGCTGCCCTTGAGCAGAGCAGAGGGTGTGCCGAGCTTGGTGTGGCTGTATAGGGGAGATAGCCAGCTGGCCACAGATGCTATCTGCCAAGTACCTATAGGACCAGCTCCTGGTCCTCAGCTAAGATGAAACAATCATAATGTTTAGTGACCTATTTCCAGGGAGAGGTCATGTGCTCAGTGCTTTGGTGACTATATCCTCTCCCCTTGTATCTTTTTGTTTTTAAAAACCCCTTAGGCAGATAATATTGCCTACAAAAATCTGTCCCTAGTTAATGTATATAATGTGACCCTGACCCTAACCCTAATATCTAGTTAAGAGATACTCGATTTAGAATACTGCTCATAAATTAGAGGATGGTTTTTGGATGCTAAGGAATTCAGGGACCAACCTTCTTCAGTCTTATTCTCCCTTGAATCTGGTAAATCAGAACCTACTCGGCCACGTGCTGTCGGTAGATTGGCCACATGGCGGCAACAGTAAGTAAACATTGCCCCAAACCCCACTGCAAAGCCCATTCTTTCCTAATCCTGTCAAACCTTGTTCATTCACTGTTTACAGATCAAGGTAGAGGTGATGAAAAGTGTGACTTTGTTGAATTTTTTAACAACCACACTAATCTATTAACCTGTTAAGAATACATGAGGTTTTGTAAAATTTTGGACTTGGAGAGCAAGTGAAGGCTCAGGGGTCTGGGAAAGAGCTATGACTATGGAATCCATTCAGGTCTACTTAGGAAACAAGGATGGCTTCTAGTCCACTTCCTTGCAGGAGGAATTTTTGTCAATTACCAGCACTGAATCCACACCAAATAGTGCCACTCAGAGGAAAACAAAGGAGAATCAACAGCCTGCAGAAGCAGAGAAAGAGCCACCCCCAGGAACAAAGAAGACATACTGGGAAGGCTCTGCCTAGGTCAATTTGCATTTCTGTAGATCCTCTGGAGCTAGAATGGCCCCAGTGCCAAGCACACACCCTGATACTGTCCTATTGGAACCTGTAATGAACCTCCTTGTCCCTTCCTCCCTGAGACACTCCCAAACCCCTGATGACTCGAGCCTGCTTCTTGGAACTCCCATTCCCCTTCATGACCCCATCCTTCACTTTTCCCATCACTGCCATCATATAGAGTATGTTGAACTACTTACTACTCTGTCATTTAAATGTTTTTTGTCTTGTTTTCTGGGAAATCATACCTTGCATCATCTACCCTGATATGGAATCCCTTGTCGCACTGCCTGATTTCACTGTGGACTCTGAGTGCCCTCACAATGTCATGGGGCTAGTGTCCTGGGCAAGGTCCTCACTGAGCCAGCTTAGCTGTTGCCATGAAGGACTGACACAGGCACTGCTATTTGGGTGCAAGTAAGGCAGAACAGCCGAAACTTTGTTTGGGTTCAGAATGCTCATGGCCCCTCCACCACATCAGATGGCATGCGGGCACACCCTGAAGACACTGACTAGTCCAGTGTTGCCCTGCAAAATCTCCATGGAAACAGCCATTGTGTCCAATGGGGGAACTCCATAGGAGCAGGGACGATGGGAGTCCGAACTCCTGAGATAGAATCCATCTTGCAGACTGCCCAGAACTTAAAAAATTTAAAAATATAGCTACCTTACAACCCAGCAATCACACTACTAGATATTTACCCCAACGTTACAGATTGAGTGAAAAGTAGTGGCACCCCCCCCCCAATGTTTATTGCAGCATTATCCACTCTAGCCAAACTATGAAAAGAGCCCAGATGTTCATGGACAGATGAATGGATTAAGTAGATGTGGTTCATATCTACAATGGAATATTATTCAGCCATCAGAGAGGATGAAGACTTACCATCACATCCCCCTGGATGTAGAGGGTGGAACTGGAGGGTATTATGCTCAGTGAAATAAATCTATCATAGAAAGACAATCAGCTTTTGGGTTCACTCATATATGAAATAGGAGAAACACCACAGAGCATCAGAGGGTAAGGGAGGGAAAACTGAATGGGAAGTTATCAGAGAGGGAGAAAAACCATGAGAGACTCTTCATTACAGAAACAAACTGAGGGTTGCTGGAGGGGAGGTGTATGGGGGATGGGGTAACTGGTTAATGGGCATTAAGGAGGACACATGATGCAATGAGCACTGTGGGTTATGCACACGTGATCTAGTACTGAACACTACATCTGAAAATAATGATGTACTATAAGTTGGCTCATTGAATTAAGGACCTATTTAGCAAGAGGTTTTCATTAAAGTTAAACTGTCCCTGCTCCCCTTCCCCCAGGGGATGTACTTGGAGACAAGTCCCTGAAACCAGCTCCAGGTAACAAAGCCCAGATACAAGGGTGGGTCAGGCCAGGTGGAGACCTCCAATCAGTGGGAAGGTTGCATACTATCTCCCTGGTTACCAAGAAGTATGGGCCCCACCCTTTGGGAGCCTTTTTGGTGCCAATCCTAATCAAGGTGTAATAGGCTGGTACAAATGTCTACTAGGGTAAATTGTAATTCAGTTGGTCACCTAGCATCACTGTGGAGTTTCCTGTGTGTGTTACAATCTCATTGGTCACCTGTGTGTGGCCAGGCCCAACCACATGGCCTTTGCCCTTAAAAGCTAGTTTGTGGAACAGGGAAGTGTTGCCCTCTCTTGTAAGACGTGTGGCCCTGAACGTTCGGTTAGATTCTTGATGCTTGGCACGAAATAAAGTTTTGCTTGACCTTCACTTTGTATCAGTCTCACTCCTTTAATCACGGACCCATTATCAATAACAATTGACATTCGGTTAAACAAAAAGAACTCAAGCAAACACACCTAAAAGTCTGTATGGAACCACCAAAGATACTGAACAGCCAACACAATGTTGAGAAAGAAAAACAAAGCTGGAGAAGTCACAGTTCCAGATGTCAAGTTATACTACAAAGCTGTAGTGATCCCAATAGTCCGCACTAGCACAAAAATACACACAGTGACCTAGGGAACAGGAGAGAAGCTCAGATATAAACCCGCAATTGTGTGGCCAATTAGTCTTCCACAAAGCAGGGAAGAATACTGAAAAGGAAAAGGACAATCTCTACAACAAACGGTGTTGGGAAAACTGGACATCTACCCACAGAAGACCACAGACCCATAACTCAAAACAGTTTCAAGACCTCAGTGGAAGACCTGAAACCATAAAAATCCTAGAAGAGGGCACAGATAGTAACTTCTTGACATGGACCAAGCAACATTTTTCTAGACTGTCTCCTGAGACAAAGGAAATAAAAGCAAAAATAAACAACTGGGACTATATCAAAATAAAAAGTTTCTGCACAACGGAAGA
The DNA here is from genome assembly GCF_964662115.1 of Mustela nivalis. Taxonomy (NCBI): domain Eukaryota; kingdom Metazoa; phylum Chordata; class Mammalia; order Carnivora; family Mustelidae; genus Mustela; species Mustela nivalis. The sequence goes on along the minus strand of NC_139027.1, from coordinate 72,977,270 downwards.
ATTAGGAAGAAGTAATAATAATAAGACAACTTACTGAAAGGGAGAAGATATTTGCCAATATCTTATGTAGTAAAGGGATAATGTCCAAAATATGTGGAGTGGATACAACTCAACATCAAACAACAAACAATCCAGTTAAAACATAGTCCAGGGGCACCTGGGTGACTCAGTGGGTTGAAGCCTCTGCCTTCAGCTCAGGTCATGATCCCAGGGTTCTGGGATCGAGCCCCACACTGGGGGTCTCTGCGTGGCGGGGAGTCTGCTTCCCTTCCTCTCTCTCCCTGCCTCTCTGCCTACTTGTGAGCTCTGTCTGTCAAATAAATAAATAAAATATTTTTTTTAAAAATAGTCCAAAGACATGAACAGACATTTCTCCAAAGAAGAAATACAGATGGCCAACAGTCCCATGAAAAGGTGTTCACCATTACCCAAGCTCAGGGAAAGTATAATGAGATATTACCACATACTGTCAGAATGGCTCCCATCAACTGCATAAGCAAAAACAGGTGCTGAGAGGATGCTGAAAAGGGGGAACCCCCATGCCCTGCTGGTGGAAAAGCAACCTGCTGCAGCCACTTTGGAAAACAGTATGGAGAGTCCTCAAGACATTACAAATAGAACTACCCTAGGATCTAGCAACCCCACTACTGGGTCTTTACCCAAAGCATATGAAAACAATAACCTGAAAGGATACATGCACCCCTTTGTTTCTTGCAGCATTATTTATAAGATCACAATATAGAAGCAACCCAAGTGTCCATTGATAAAGTGCTAAATGAGATCAGAGATGTGTACATGAGCGCACACACACACACACAGGAATATTACTCAATCATAAAAAGAATGACATCTTGCCATTTACAACCAAATGGATAGATCTAGAGAGGATTATCTTAAGTGAAATCAGTCAGTCAGAGAAGACAATACCAAATGATGTCACTCTTATGTAGAATTGAAGAAATAAACATACATAAATATAGGAGAAAAAAGAGACTAACTAAAATACAGATCCTTAACAATAGAAAACAAACTGATGGTTACCAAAGGGGAGGTGATTGGAGGGACAAGTAAAATAGATGAAGAGGACTAAGAACACACTTGTCTTGATGAGCAGTGAGTAATATAAAAAATTATGACTCACACTATTGTACACCTGAAACTAATATAACACGACTAAAAGTAAACAATAAAAAGGATTTTTCTTTCAGTAACCTATTTGAAAAAGCTTTAATACACAATGTTCATATGCCCTACTTCAGAGTATTTTTTCATCAATATTTATCCATTCTATGCCTCGAATTCAAATTTCACTAAATTCTTATATTTAACCTGTTAATCCTAGCCTACAGGAGCCGTGGTCCCTTTTCATACAGGATCAGCACCTATGCATTCCAGAGAGTGTAAGTAGAGAAAGATGCCATGATCCAGAAAGTTATTACTGTGTCTATTTTAGTATGATATGGTCACAGAGTGTGGAACAGATTTCAGAGCTGGTTTGTTCTCTATCCTGGATCACTAATTCAGCAGTTGTTACTTGGATCCATTGGGCTACTAGATTTCCTGTGGATGAGCTTGCTTCCAAGCACATCCATGGAAGACACAAAGGTGGGTGGGCTCAGTGCGGGAAAGGAAGAGGGTCAAGTACAGACAAGCATATGATCCTTCCCCTGATCCAGGAACTGTCATGGGTGCAGGTACAGGAGACAGAAGAAATGGGAAGCCACCAAGCTCCCTGGCTGAATGCTGGAGGCACAGGTCAAGGGATCTTGTGATGTGGGGTGTGGAGGCTGCTCTGAGTTACCTCTGGCAGGGAGAGAGGGGAAGGAATAGAAAGAGAAACTGCCTGCACCTGGCCCATGCCACCGGCCCACTGCTCTTGGCACACATCAGTCTACACTGCTGACACAGCCTGGGCTCAGAATGGGCTGGCTTGGGTCCCTCAGCACTCAGTGGGGCAGCTGGCTCCAGGGCTCAGGGGACATGCAGCAGGTGGTGGCAGGGAAGGCTGGCCCTCCCAGGTAATCCCCTCTTTGAGCAGACATCCCTGCAGGACTGCTGAAAACCCACTGAGAGATTTGAAAGACATGACATGGTTGAACTAAGGCATGGAGAAACAGAAAACAATATTGGTTTTTAAGGTCAGATCTGTTACCTGAGGAGGGATGACAGCTTCCCAGAGGACAATGGAGGGGAGGACAGGCCAGTCTGAAAAGGAAGATGTGGCTCTCCTGATTGGGAACCTCCAGCCTCCTTCCAGGGCAGCACATTATCCTCACCTCACAGGGGATTGATGGCAGTGTTCCATCAGGGGACTGACAGAGCTGCCTCTTGAGAAGTCTACCCTTGCATCAGCTTGTACAGAGGATGAGGGGCAGATGGAGGGAGGGCAATACCCCGAGGGGCATGGGGGAAGAGCAGAGGCTAATGACCATGAAAATGATGAAAAGTAGGAGGCAGCAGCACGCGAGCCCCTGGCGTGAAAGTGCCATGGACACAGTGCCCACAGCTACAGTAACTGGGCACCTTCTGTGCCAGACACATTTCACTTCACTGGACCCCAGTTTAGTGCTGACCACAACCTTAGGAAGTGTGCACCACCACGATCCTCCTCTCCGCATGCTGCTGCTAGGAATCAGTCACCAGATCCCAATTGGTTTTCACAGAAACTGCACACTGGCTCCCACCACACACTACCCCTCTGGTGGCAGTCTATTTTGACCCTCATGCCTGGCCAGAGACTGCTGTCTAGCTTTCTCCACACAACTCAGCAGACAGGAGTGTCCCTGAATTCCACAGGTTCTGATGAGACAGACCACAGGCCCCACTTCCCCATCCACCATGAACACCCAGTCGGTCACTCTGGACCTTGGCTATTGTCATGAAACTCACCATGCCCTGTTCCTGTCACTTCCAAAGAAAGTCGGATTCTGATGCCCCAATTTACCATACATCCTGGTTTATGAGGTGGGGCCATGCCATGAACCCACATGGCACCTTTCTGTTAAAGAAGGCCAACATGCACCTCCTGGAAAATGTTTCTAAGGAAGTACATGTCCATCAGGGCTACAGTGTGAACAGTGGTACACAGCTGGCATGATAGTAATCAATAGTTCTAATATAGGTTGACCACCACCACCCCCAGTCTCACAAAACCTTCCTCTGTCCCCATGAAATTCATGGTCTGCCCTCAGATAATACCCCAGGAAACTAACCTTTAAACTGAATGCTCCCTTCACATTGTGGCTCAAATATTGTCCAACTACAATAGTATGAGAGTAGAAATCAGTCACAAGAAGAAAATGGGATAGTCACAAATATGGGGAAATTCAACAACATGCTAGTAAACAACCCATTGTCAAATAAGAAATCAAAAGAAAATTTATAAGTACCTTGAAACAAATGAAAAATAGAACCTATGAAAAGTTATGGGATGCAGCCAAAGTAGCTCTAAGGGGGAAGTTCATAGAAATTCAGGTCCTCATCTGAAAGCTCTCCAATAACCAACCTAATATACATGGGGAAGTAGTTGGGGGAAAAAGTAAACCCCCAAATCAGTAGACAGAAGGAAATAACAAAAAGGAAAGTGTAATAAATCCAATGGAGATTAAAAATATGAAAGATCAATGAAAATATGAGCTGTCATTTTTGGAAAGATAAACCAAACTGACAAACTTTAGGCTAGACTCACCAAGAATGAGAGAGGGCTCAAATACAATGAGGCAAGAAAGATAATTGATTCCTGTCTCACATCAAAATCCTAGAAGAGAACACAGACAATAACCTCTTCAACCTGGGGCACTGCAACTTCTTGCAAGACATGTCTCTAAAGGCCAGGGAAACAAAAGCAAAAATGAACTATTGGGACTTCATCAAGGTAAAAATCTTCTTCACAGCAAAGGAAACAATTAACAAAACTAAAAGGCAACCTACAGAATGGGAGAAGACTTTTGCAAATGGCATGACAGATAAAGGTCTGGTATCCAAGATCTACAAAGAACTCCTCAAACTCAACACCCAAGAAACAATGAAATGGGCAGAAGACAAAAAGAGACACTTCTCCAAAGCAGAAACACAAATGGCCAACAGTCCATGAAAAAATGTTCCACATCAGTTATCATCAGGGAATTCAAAACCACAATGAGATACCACCTTCCAGCAGTTAGAATGGCTAAAATTAACAGTACAGGAAAAAACTGTTGACAAGGATGTGGAGAAAGGGGAACACTCTTACACTATTGGTGGGAATACTAGCTGGTGCATTTACTCTGGAAAACAGCATGGAGGTTCCTCAAAAAGTTAAAAGTAGAGCTACCCTACAACCCAGCAATTGCACTCCTGGGTATTTACCCCAAAGATATAGATGCAGTGAAACAAAGGGACACATGTTCCCCAATGTTCATAGCAGCAATGTCCACAAGAACCAAACTGTGGAAGGAGCTGAGATGTCCTTCAACAGAGGAATGGATAAAGAAGATGTGGTACATACATACCATGGTATGTATGTACCATAGAATGGTTATGCACCCCATAACTTTTCATAGGTTCTATTTTTCATTTGTTTCAAGGTACTTAAAAATTTTCTTTTGATTTCTTTTTTTTTTTAAAGATTTTATTTATTTATCAGAGAGAGAGAAGGGGAGAGAGCGAGCACAGGCAGACAGAATGGCAGGCAGAGGCAGAGGGAGAAGCAGGCTCCCCGCTGAGCAAGGAGCCCGATGTGGGACTTGATCCCAGGACGCTGGGATCATGACCTGAGCCGAAGGCAGCTGCTCAACCAACTGAGCCACCCAGGCGTCCCTTCTTTTGATTTCTTATTTGACTCTTGGTCAAATAAGAGTCAGCAATCAGAATAGATGAATGCCCACCATTTGCATCAACAAGGATAGAACTGGAGGGGGCTATGCTAAATGAAATCAATCAAGCAGAGAATAACAATAGTCATATGGTGTCACTTATATGTGGAACACAAAGAATAGCATGGAGGACTACAGGGGAAGGGAGGGAAAACTGAATGGGAAGAAATAAGAGAGGGAGACAAACCGTGAGAGACTCTTAATCATAGGAAACAAACTTGAGGAGAGGTAGGTTGGGGTGTGGGGTAGTTCAGTGATGGATATTAAGGAGGGGACATGTGGTGATGAGCCCTGGATGTTACATGCAACTAATGGTTGCATTAGTTGGTCTGCCTGAACACAGCATGAGTTCTGGAGGGAGATGAGGCAGGAAACCAAGTGAGTCTACTCACCACAGATATTGTTTCTCTTCCTTTCTTTTCTGCATGCGTGCCTCTGTGTGTGTGTGTGTATGTGTGTGTGTGTGTGTGTGTGTATGTATTAAAGCACAGGGACAGGACCGGTGGGCAGAAAGAGCTGTCCAGCTATTGAGATTCTAACTGTAGAATAATTGTCAGCCTGTAAACCATACTAATATCCTAGACTCAGGAATTAACGTCTGCTTAGGAATCCTCCTCCCTCTGGCTTATCTTTAAAAAAAAAGAAGAAGAAGAAGACTTGTAGACTTGTAGAAGACTACAAGTGCTACAAGAAAAGGAAAGGCCAATATCCCTCATGAACAGAGATACAAAAAAATCCTCAACAAATTATCAGCAACATCAATTAAACGATCCGTCAGGAGAATCACACAACATGATCCAGTGGGATTGATTCTAGGGATGCAAGGATGATTCCATATCTGCACATCACATCAAAAATTACCTCAGCTAACTGAATTTAAATTAAAAATGTAAAAAACTTTAAAAAAGAAAAAACTTGAGCTATTACAAGGAATATCACAAAAATACAAAGGATTGTTACAGGTACTATGAGCAAGTAGAGGCCAACACCTTGGACAACCTAGAAGAAATGGATGAGTTCGTAACAACTAACTAGAATGAACTGTGAAGAGAAAAGGAAATCTTAACAGACTGATCTCTAGTAAAAAGATTGATTCAATAATCAAATCCTCCCACAAAACAAATGCCGAAGACCAGACAGTTTCATTGAGGAATTCAACCAGATGGGAGAAGAATTAATATCAACCTTCCTGATCTCTTTTTAGAAAAGGAGAAAGAGGCATATGTCCAAACTCATTTCATAAAGGCAGTAGTACCCTGCTACCAAAAGAAGACTACAAGTGCTACAAGAAAAGGAAGGGCCAATATCCCTCATGAACAGAGATACAAAAAAATCCTCAACAAATTATCAGCAACATCAATTAAACAATCCGTCAGGAGAATCACAACATGATCCAGTGGGATTGATTCTAGGGATGCAAGGATGATTTCATATCTGCACATCCACCAATAGCATACATCACCTTAACAAAATAAAAGATAAAAATCCTAGGATTGTTACAATAGATGCAGAAAGAACACTTGACAAGATTCGACATGCATTTACAATAAAGACCTTAAACCATCTGGGTACTGAGGGAACATACCTCAACAAAACAATGGCCCTATTCAAAAAGCCCACAGCTGACATTATACTTGAGGGAGAAATGCTGAAAACTTTCCCACTACCAATAAGAACAATATAAAGCTGCCCATTCTTACCACTTTCATTTGTCATCACATTGAATGCCATCGTCAAACCATTTAGACAAAAAAAAAAAAAAAAAAAAAAAAAATATGAAATCTAAACAGGAAAAGAAAATGGTCACTACTTGCAGATAACATGATACTATATGTAGAAATCCCTAAGGAGTCCACCAAAAAAAAATAATAATAATAGTAATAATAAATCATTTTGTTAACAAATAAACAACTTTGATCTATGTGTCTGTTTTTTTTTAAAGATTTTATTTGTTTATTTGACAGACAGAGATCACAAGTAGACAGAGAGGTGGGCAGAGAGAGAGAGAGAAGCAGGCTCCCTGCTGAGCAGAGAGCTGATGCGGGACTCGATCTTAGGACCCTGAGATCATGACCTGAGCCGAAGGCAGCGGCTTAACCCACTGAGCCACCCAGGCGCCCTATGTGTCTGTTTTTGTGCCAGTAAACATGCTGTCTCGGTGATCACAGCTTTGTAGTAAAGCTTGAAATCAGGCAACATGATGCCCCCAGGTTTGTTTTGTTTTTTTCAACATTTCCTTAACAATTCATGATCTCTTCTGGTTCCATACAAATTTTAGGATTGTTTGCTCCAGCTCATTGAAAAATACCAGTGAATTTTGATCGGAATGGCATTGAAAGTGTAGACTGCTCTAGGCAGTATAAACATTTTACAATGTTTATTTTTCCAATCCATGAGCATGGAATATTCTTCCATCTTTTTGTGTCTTCCTCAATTTCTTTCATGAGTGTTCTGTAGTTCCTCAAGTACAGATCCTTTACCTCTTTGGTTAGGTTTATTGCCAGGTATCATATGGTTCTTGGTTCTATAGTAAATAGAATTGACTCTCTAATTTCCCTTTCTGTATTTTCATTGTTAGTGTATAAGTAAGCAACTGATTTCTCTACATAGATTGTGTATCCTGTCATTTTACTGAATTACTGTATGAGTTCTAGTAATTTGGGGGTGGAGTCTTTTGGATTTTCCATATAAAGTATCACATCATCTGCAAAGAGAGAATTTGACTTCATTGCCAATTTGAATACCTTTTATTTTTCTTTGTTGTCTAATTGCTGTTGCTAGGACTTCTAATACGATATTTAACAAGAGTGGCAAGAGTGAGCATCCTTGTCTTGTTCCTGATCTCAAAGGAAGGCTGTCAGTTTTTCCCCATTGAGAATGATATTTGCTGTGGGTTTTTCATAGAAAGATTTTATGAGGTTGAGGAATGTTCCCTCTGTCCCTATACTTTGAAGCATTTTAATCAGGAACGGTTGCTGTATCTTGTCAAAGGGTTTTTCTGCATCAAGTGAAAGGACCACGTGGTTCTTCTCTTTTCTCTTATTGATTTGTTGTATCACATTGATTGATTTGCAAATGTTGAACCACCCCTTATCCCTGGGAAAATTGGACATTATGTGTAGAAGAATGAAACTCGACCATTCTCTTACACCATACACAAAGATAAACTCGAAATGGATAAAAGACCTCAATGTGAGGCAGAAATCCATCAGAATCCTAGAGGAGAACATAGGCAGTAAACTCCTCCACACCGACCACAACAACTTCTTTCAAGATATGTCTCCAAAGGCAAAGGAAACAAAAGAGAAAATGAACTTCTGGACTTCATCAAGATCAAAAGCTTCTGCAGAGCAAAGGAAACAGTCAACAAAACAAAGAGGCAACCCACGGAATGGGAGAAGATATTTGCAAATGACACTACAGACAAAGGGCTGATATCCAAGATCTATAAAGAACAGCTCAAACTCAACACACACAAAAAAGATAATCACGTCAAAAAAATGGACAGAAGACATGAACAGACCCTTCTCCAAAGAAGACATACAAATATCTAACAGACACATGAAAAAAATGTTTATTATCACTAGCCATCATGGAGATTCAAATCAAAACCACATTGAGATACCACATTATGCCAGTTAGAGTGGCCAAAATTAACAAGACACTAAACAACATGTGTTGGAGAGGATGTGGTAAAAGGGGGACCCTCTTACACTGTTGGTGGGAATGCAAGTTGGTGTAGCCACTTTGGAAAACAGTGTGGAGATTCCTTAAGAACATAAAAATAGAGCTTCCCTATGATCCTGCAATTGCACTATTGGGTATTTACCACAAAGATACAGATGTAGTGAAAAGAAGTGCCATCTGTACCCCAATGTTCACAGCAGCAATGGCCACAGTCAACAAACTGTGGAAAGAACCAAGATGCCTTTCAATGGCCGAATGGGTAAAGAAGATATGGTCCCTATATACTATGGAGTATTATGCCTCCATCGGAAAGAATGAATACTCAACTTTTGTATCAACATGGATGGGACTGGAAGAAATTATGCTGAGTGAAATAAGTCAAGCAGAGAGACTCAATTATCATATGGTTTCACTTAGTTGTGATGCATAAGGAATAACATGGAGGACATGTGGAGATGGAGAGAAGTGAGCTGGGGGAAATTGGAGGGGGAGATGAACCATGAGAGACTGTGGACTATGTGAAACAAACTGAGAGTTTTGGATGGGAGGGGGGATGGAGGTTGGGTGAGCCTGGTGGTGGGTATTAGGGAGGGCATGTATTGCATTGAACACTGTGTGTGGTGCATAAACAATAAATTCTGGAACACTGAAAAGAAATTTTAAAAATAAATATAAAAATCAAACAAATTTGAATAAATTAGAATAAATAAATTCAGTAAAGCTGCAGGATAAAAGTCAGTATACAGAGACATGTTGCATTTCTTTTTTTAAAGAATGTATGTATTGACACAGAGAGAGACACAGAGAGAGAGCATAAGCAGGGAGAGCAGCAGAGAGTCAGGGAAAAACAGACTCCTTTCTGAGCAGGGATCCCAATGCCAGACTCATTCCCAGAATCTCAGGATCATGACTTGACCTGAAGGCAGACACTTAACCAACTGAGCCACCCAAGTGCTCCAACTTGTATTTCTTTTTTTTTAATTTTTCTTAATTTAATTTTATTTATTTATTTGACAGACAGAGATCACAAGTAAGCAGAGAGGCAGGCAGAGAAAGAGGGGGAAGCAGCTCCCTGCTGAGCAGAGAGCCCAATGCGGGGTTCGATCCCAGTACCCTGGGATTATGACCCAAGTCGAAGACAGAGGCTTTAACCCACTGAGCCACCCACGCGTCCCCCCAACTTGTATTTCTATATACCAATGACCAACTTTCACAAAGAGATTAAGAAAGCAATGCCATTGAGAAGTGCATCAAGCAAAAAACAAAACAAAACAAAACTAGTAACAAAGATTGAGGAAGACCTGGTACACTGAACACATGGTGGAAAAGGAAGGAAAAATATGTGCATGTTGGTGGGTGAATGTATGGGTCAAAGATTTGGAAAATGACACAAATAAGTGGAAACATACACCATGCTTATTAACTGAAAGAGTTAATAATCTTAGCATGTCCACCATACCCAAAGCAAGCTGTAGAAAGAAGAAAGAGAGAGTCCAAGATGGAAGAGGAGTAGGACATCTTCATTTCATCTGTCACAAACAATTCAGCTAGAGAGCTTTCAAACCATTCTGAACACCTGCAAATTCAAGCATAGATCCAAGAAAAGAAGAGCAGCAACTCTACAAACAGAAAAGCGACCACTTTCCACAAGGTAGGAAGAAGAGAAAAGTGAATCTAAGTTGATAGGTGGGAAGATAAACCCTGGTGGGAGGGAGCCTCTGTCAGCTGGCTACTGCCAAGTGCTAGGGGCAGCAGAGCACAAAATCAGAACTTGTGGAAGTCTGCTGTGGTGAGGTATGTCACTCTGGTGGCTGGGCAGGGGGTGGAACCTTCAATGGGACAGTGTGGTTGCAGGATCCTTGGGCTCCCATGAAGACCAGGAGCACTTGAGGGCAGCAGAGCTCCCAGGTACTGGAGCAGGGAAGCCGGCTGCAAAGAGTGAGCCCAGAAGTGGTCTCTAAGTTCAAGTTTGCCATAACTGTGATCTACAGCACAGTCTGGCCACTGTTGTTTGAGAAGAGGCCCAAGAAGCAGCACAACTGGGGAGAGCCCCCTTCCTACCCTAGGAGGAGTGGTGCCTGATCCTGCTGCAGGAGTCTGCTGGGTTTGGGACTCCAAACTGGGTCATGTGCCAGAGACATAAATGCTTGGTCACAGGTCCTGTGATACCACACTCATGAATGAAATGGAGGAAGACACAAAGAAATGGAAAAACGTTCTATGGTCATGGATTGTAAGAACAAATATTGTGAAAATGTCTATGCTATCCAGAACAATCCAAAGATTCAAGGCAATCCCTATCAAAATACCATCCACATTTTTCACAGAACTGGAATAAATAATCCCCAAATTTGTATGGAAGCAGAAAAGACCCCAAATAGCCAAAGGGTTGTTGAAAAAGAAAATTAACGCTGATGTCAATGCAATTGCAGACTTCAAGCTCTATTACGAAGCTATAATATCAAGACAATATGGTCCTGGCACAAAAACAAACACATAGATCAATGGAACAGAATAGAGAAACCAGAAATGGACCCTCAACTCTAGGATCAACTTATCTTCCTCAAAGCAGGAAAGAATATCCAATGGGGAGAAAAAGTGTCTTCAATAAATGGTGTTGGGAACACAGGACAGCCATATGCAAAATAATGAAATTTGACCATTTTCTTATACCATACACAAAAAAATAAACTCCAAGTAGATGAAAGATCTCAATGTGAGACAGGAATTCATCAAAATCCTTGAGGAGACGGAGGCAGCAACCTTTTTGACCTCAACCACAGCAACTTCTTGCTACACACATCTCCAAAGGTAAAGGTGAGGGGAGCAAAAGAAAAAATAAACTGTTGGGATTTCATTGAGATAGCAAGCTTTTACACAGCAAAGGAAAAAATCAACAAAACCAAAAGACAACAAAAATAACAAGAGAAGATATTTTCAAATGACATATCAGATAAAGGGCTCATATCCAAAATTTAGAAAGAACTTGCCAAACTCAACACCCACAGAACAAATATTCCAATCAAGAGATAGGCCAGTGACATGAACAGACCTTTCTTCAAAGAAGAAATCCAAATAGCCAACAGACACTTTAAAAGGTGCTCAACATCCTCAATATTAGGAAAATACCAATCAAATCTGTAATGAGATACCACCTTAAACCTGTCAGAATGGCTAAAATGAACAAGTCAGGAAAAGACAGGTATTGGTGAGGTTGTGGAGAAAGGGGAAGACTTTTATACTATTGGAGGGAATGCAAGCTAGTGAAGCCACCCTGGAAAACAGTGTGGAGGTTCCTCAAGAAGTTGAAAATAGAGCTACCCTACAACCCTGCAATTGCACAGCTGGGTATTTACCCCAAAGATACAAATGTAGTGATCTGAAGATTCACCTGCACCCCAATGTCTATAGCAGCAAAGCTCACAAGAGCCAAAATATGGAACACCTGGGTGACTCAGTGGGTTAAAGCCTCTGCCTTCGGCTCAGGTCATGGTCCCAGGGTCCTGGGATGGAGCCCCACATGAGGTTCTCTGCTCAGCAGGGAGCATGCTTCCTCCTCTCTGCCTGCCTATTCTCCTACTTGTGGTCTCTGTATGTCAAGTAAATAAATAAAATCTTAAAAAAAAAAAAAAAGATCCAAAGTATGCAAAGAGCCCAGACAGCTATCAACAGATGAGTGGCTCTATATAGATATATACAGCATTGAATATTATGCAGCCATCAAAAAATGAAATCTTGCCATTTGCAATGACACGGATGGAACTAGAGGGTATTATGCTAAGTGAAATAAGTCAATCAGAGAAGGATAATTCTCATACGATCTCACTGAAATGTGGAATTTCAGCAATAAGACAGGGGATCATAGGGGAGGAGGAAAAAAAAGGAAGCAAGATGAAATCAGAGAGGGAGTCAAAGCAAAAAGACACTTAATCTCAGGAAATAAACTGAGGGTTTCTGAAGGAGAGGAAGGTGAGGGAATGGGATGGCTGGGTGATGGGCTTGGGGAGGGTATGTGCTGTAGTGAGCACTGTGTGGTGTGTGAAACAGAAGGATCTCATCTGTACTCCTGAAACAAATAGCACACTATATGATCATAATAAGAAGTGAAAGGAAAACATTTAGAATACAAATGTAAACTATATAAAAATAAATAAATAATGTCATTGATAAGAAAGGAAGAAAGAAAACAAGCATGAAAGCAAACAAGCGACTAAGAACCAGGAGTCACCACACTCCAATTTCAAGCTAGATTACAAAGCTGTTGTCATCAATCAGTATGGTACTGGCAGAAAAACAGATGCACAGGTTTTTGGAACCTGTGGAACACAGAAGAAAGCTTGGAAACTCATAATCATAGTACTTTTGGCAAAGTTTATTCATTCATATATTAAAGGTACATTTACTCTTAGCTCTGATAGAATTAATTAACTCTGAATGGGAATTTATAATATTGATGTCCTGTTCCAATGTTTGTTACCAATAAATGCATTTTTAAAACATGTTGTTCTATATACATATATATTATAAAATAAGGATGATTTAGAATCCACTCTTTTAGGAAAAATTAAATTCACTTTAATAAACCTACCACAGAAAAGGAAATATAGATATCCATCATCACAACTGAGAACCTCACAAAAGAAGACAATCAGACACAATCTGGTGTCTGATGGAAGAATAGAATACTATTTAGGTAGTTCTGCCCAAATATTCAACCTGGTGAAAGCTATAGATCCAGCTACTCATTTATAAAACACAGATGTCAGAGAAAAGTCCTACTAAAAGATGTCACCAATGAAGTCCACAATGCATATATGCTGACAGGAAAAATATTTTCCCAACAAATAAACTATAAGACCAAATAGAAAGAAGGAAGGAAAGAAGAAAATGAAAAAAGAGAAAGAGAGAGAGAGAAAGGAAGAAAGAAATGTAGAAACCTCAGAAACTAACCCACACATGTATGGTCTTAACTTACAACACAGCAGAAAATATACAATGGGGAAAGGACTGTCTCTTCAGTGAACGGTACTGGGAAATCTGTACACTAAATGCAGAAGAATGTGACTGGATCACTTTCTTACACGGCACATACAAATTATGAATGGATGAATGACTTGAACATAAGAACTGAATCTATAAACCTCTAAAAAGAAAACCCAGGTAGTAAGTTTCTCCGTACTGGTTTTGGGGAAGAAACTTTTACATCAGACACCAAAAGCAAAGGTAACAAAAGCAAAAATAAACAAGTGGAAGGACACCAAACTGAAATTTCTGCATGACAAAAGAGACCATCAAACCCTTAAAGGCAACCTCTCTAATGAGATAAAATATCTGCACATACTATGTGTGAGAAGAAGCTAGTATCCAGAATACACAAAACACTCCTCCAAATCCAAACAAAAACTGAATAAAAACTGAGGAGAATATGTGAATAGACACTTTTTGAAGATGGCATACATGTGGCCGACAGACACAGAGAAAGTTGTTCAGCATCACTAGTTGTCATCAGGGAAACAGAAGTCAAAACCACAATCAGCTCTCACCTCACAAGTGTGGGAATACCAGTTGGCCCAGAGACAGATAGCAGGTATGGTCAAAGGTGTGTGCACAAGGGGACACTGTGCACTGTTGGTGGGATTAGAAATTGGTGCACCCACTGTGACAAACACTATGGAGTTTTTGGAAAAAATTAATAGGACTACCACATGACCTGGTAATTGCTCTACTGGGTATTTCTTTGGAGAACACAATAACACTCCCTCCAAAAGAGAGATGCACTCTCATGTTCATGCCAGCATTATTCACAATAACCAGACATGGAAACATTGACCTTGAGAGCATTATGCTAAGTAACTGACACAGAAAGACAAACACCAGAGGCTCTCATGGACATTCCACATGTGAAAAAAATACTGAATGCATAGATAACAAAAACAGATGGGTGGTTCCAGATGCAGGGATGGTGAGGGGAAACAGGTGAAGGTACTCAAAGGTGTCATGTTTGAGTGATAAAATCCACAAGTCATGGAATGTTCTGTGCAGCATGGAGACAAAAGCTAACCCTGCAGGACAAGGCACAGGCTCCTCCACTACTTGAAAGTACAGTGTTCCTAGGAAAACTTTCACAGCAAAAGTGGAATAAATGGAAAAAGGAATGACCATTCATTTCTACAGAAAAATGAGTGAGCATACTCAGACAGCAAAAGTTCCTTCTCTTTGGCTCTTCTTAGGACTCAGGACACAACATCCTAATGGATGCCCAAATTAAATGGAGATAAAGCACAGCAGATGCTCACAGACACAATTCAAAGTGCTGGTAGTTGGAAGTGGAGAGCAGTGCCCAGGAAGGAGCTGGCTGGGGTGCACGCTGCCTCTATAGTGGTTCCAAACAAAACAAATGCTGAATATGATGCCCACTTTTTGACTTTTTTCATAAGAGAAAAATCCTCTTCAGGTTTCTTCCTGCTACTGGAGCTGTGTAATAACATAGATCATTCGAAAAAGCCAAGCGTCTTACCATGAACTTTGAGAAAAGTGGGGAAGACTTGTACTTGAAAGTCACTGAGCGGGTAAAAGTTCAGAGTTCTTCTGGACACAAACATCAACAGGACCACTGTGAAAGGCACCTTTCTCAGCAGGTGGAACACGGACTACCGCCTATCCCCAGAAACCTATTCCTTCACCTCACTCGGGACAACCCACAAGAGCTTGGATTTAACTCAATTCTTCCTTTCTCCCATTCCCAATATCAAACCCATCAGCAAGTCCTGTGAGCTCCATCTTCAATAGGTACCCAGAATAGCACTAACCCCTCCTTCCAAGGCTGCCTGTCTGGTCCACACTGGAGCCCATCGCTTGCCTGAGTTCCTGGAAAAGCTTCATCATTGACCTCCCTTGCCCATCTTCAACTCTGTATCATCTGTTCTCAACACTGTAGCTAGGATGGCCCAGTGAAACAGGGTCCCATGGGGTCACAGCCCTGACATGGCTTTCTGTCACCCTACAGTCACCTCCCTGAGGTCATGTCCTAAGCTGTCTCCTGTGGCCACAGGGCTTGCTGCTCCTAGACATAGGTGGTATGCTCCTGGCCCAGGGCCTTTGCATATGCTTTCCCTACCATTTAGAAGACTCTTCACTGATATCATTCACCCTTTTTTGAACTTGACTCAAGCATTACCTTCCTAGTGAAGACCCACCTGGCCCCTATGTGAATAGCAAGCATCACAGCCACTTTCCCTTCAGT
Organism: Mustela nivalis; assembly: GCF_964662115.1. Taxonomy (NCBI): domain Eukaryota; kingdom Metazoa; phylum Chordata; class Mammalia; order Carnivora; family Mustelidae; genus Mustela; species Mustela nivalis. The sequence goes on along the minus strand of NC_139027.1, from coordinate 72,961,487 downwards.
TCCCCATCCCTGTCTCCAGCTTTCTATTTCCAGGCCAGTTATCATAGTCACCAGGCCATCTTGGCAAGGGGGAAACAGAGCACTACTCGGATGGTTTCACCGTGGACTCCCTCTCATTTCTTAGTCCAGAGCTCTGGGGGAAAAGGTGACCAGAGCTCTTGCACAGCCAGGATGCCTGGTACAGTGATTCCCCCTCCCGCACTCTGAAGACCATCGGAAAAATGAGCCATAATAGGAAACCACTTGCACATGAAACCTGAAACCAGACATTTTCCTCGATTCCAGGTGAGCACACACACGTCCTCCCCTTGCCTGAGCACAGAAAGCTGAGCAGAGAAGCATCCCAGGGTCCAAATCTCCCTCTGGCCAAGGTCCTGGGAAACAGACACCTCTCCACCCCGTACCAGCCACCTGTGATTGAGGTCCAACATCCTCCCATGCTGCGACAGAATGGTGCACCTGTCCCTCTTTCCTGGGATGTCATCACAAACCAGGCTTTGCTGCACACTTTTCAGAAAGGAACATACAGCAGCAGCAGCAACAGCAGCAGGCTGCCCAGGATCGGTGTCAGTCTCAGATGTCAGTGCCCACGTGGAACTAGAACTTCAAGGAGACTAGGGGCCTTGGAACCTAATGGCTGGAGCTGAGATTTCAGTTCCAAATGAAAACCGGCCTCTTCTACAGAACATGGGAAAGGGAGGGTTTCTCAGGGGTGTGGCTCTGGAAGAAGTGCTTCTGCTGGCTGAATTCACAGGCACCAGGCAAAGGACAACTGCAGTGCCTCTTCCAAGGAAGCAAGGGGCACACTGGGCAAGAAACCAGAATGCTGTCTGTGGGCTGCTTCACACCAAGACCCCTGCTGAGAAGAGGCCTGGAGAACCAAACAGGAAGCAAGTTTCCTATCATATCTGCAGCAGGAGGGCTGGCTGGGGAGCAGAGCCCTGTCCCTGAAGCAAGCTGGCCTGTGCATCAAGAGCGAAGGTCCTCTGCCACAGCCTCACAATCTCCCAGCTATCTAATCAGACTTCCCTTTCAGGCTCACACCTGCTGACATGATGACTCCTAAAACCCAGAGACTGCTTTCCACCCCAGCACAATGCTGCTCACAGAGAAGCCAACTCCAGTCTCAGAAACATGTTCTTCGTTAGCTCTGGAATTTCCTGGTTTTGTCTACACTGGTCCACTGAGGTGTCCCTTCCAGATCATTCTTCCAGTGTCCTAGGGTTTCAAGCCACCTTCAAGCTGCCCTTCAAAAGGCAGGAACGGGTCCATTTGGGCAGAAAGCCGAGCGACTCCGGGTGTGGGAAACACAGAAAACATCCTCCCTGAACACCAACACTTTCAAGTTCAAGCTTCAAACCCTCACCTGCTGGGCACGGAGCACCACATCAGCATGAACACTGCTCTTTCAAATCTCTTGTCTCCCATTCCTTCAAATCAGAAAGAAGCTCCAGTCACCACTCTATTTTCTCTTCAGAGAGGAAAGGAAAAGGATAGACTAAAACACTACATGTGGAGGGAGGAGCAAGATGGCGGAGGTGTAAGAGATCTAAGATTCACCCTGTCCCAGGAGTTCTGCTAGATAGTTGTCAAACCATAGTGAAAATCTGCAAACTCAATAGGAAGTAGAAGAGAAAAAGAGCAACAATTCTAGGAACAGAAAATTGACCACTTTCTGGAAGGTAGAATGTACAGAGAAGTGGATCCAAGACAACCTACAGAAAGACCGTGGAGGGAGGGGCTGGCTCCCAGCAAGTGAGAGAGCAGCAGAGCACAAAATCAGAACTTTTAGAAGTCTGATCCACTGAGGGATGTTGCTCCCGAGGTTCAGTGGGGAGTGGAGCCCTCACGGGGACAGTGTGGTCTCAGGACCCGTAGGGTCACAAAAAGACCAGGAGTGTCTGAGAGTGGCAGAGCTCCCAGGTATTGGAGCAAGGAAGCCAGCTCCACAGATGGGGCCAAGGATTCAGTTCTCAGCTCTGACTTACCTTAAACTGTAATCCCAGTCACAGCCAGGCCACTGAAATAAGTCAAGCAGAGAGAGTCAATTATCATATGGTTTCACTTATTTGTGGAGCATAACAAATAGCATGGAGGACAAGGGGAGATTGAGAGGAGAAGGGAGTTGAGGGAAATTGGAAGGGGAGGTGAACCATGGAGACTATGGACTCTGAAAAACAATCTGAGGGTTTTGAAGGGGCGAGGGGTGGGAGGTTGGGGGAACCAGGTGGTGGGTATTAGAGAGGGCACGGATTTCATGGAGCACTGGGTGTGGTGCAAAAACAATGAATACTGTTACACTGAAAAGAAATTTTTTTAAAAAAGTGTCCCCACAAGTGGAAGATCTGTGGAGATCCCTTCCTTCCTGGGATGGGAGCGAACAGCAGGAATCTGCTGGGTTTGGAGACTCCAAATGGGGCCATGTGCCTGTGATAGAAATGCTCAGTCACGGGCCAGGTAAGCAAGGAGTGTGGCCCGAGGCAAGGAAGACAGGAGGGATTGACTGCTTTTCTCTGAGGGTGCACTGTGGAGCAGGCCCGAGTTCTTGGCTCCTATGGGGCCAGAGATTGGGAGGCCGCCATTTTCATTCCCATCCTCCAAAGCTCTATGGAAAGCGTTCAGGGGAAAAAAGCTCCCGAGACTAAAACCACACAGATTACTTAGCCTGGCTCCTGGCAAAGGTGGTTCAATTCCGCCTTGGGCAAAGACAGTTGAGAATCATGGCAACAGGCCCCTTCCTCGGGATATCAGCAAGAACATCCATCCAAGTTCAATGATCAGTGAGAGCTGCAGAACTCCGCAGGAAGAGGAATGCAACACATAGAGTTCATGGCTTTTCCCCCATGATTCTTTAGTCTTTCAAAGTTAAATATTTTTTTTAAGATTTTATTTATTTATTTGACAGAGAGAGATCACAAGTAGACAGAGAGGCAGGCAGAGAGAGAGAGGGGGAAGCAGGCTCCCTGCTGAGCAGAGAGCCCGATGCGGGACTCGATCCCAGGACTCCGAGATCATGACCCGAGCCGAAGGCAGCGGCTTAACCCACTGAGCCACCCAGGCGCCACTCAAAGTTAAATATTTTTAATTTTATTTTTTTCTTATTCTATTTCTTTTTAATTTTTCCTCTTTCCTATTTTAACCTTTTTTAACTCTTTTATCTTATCACTACCTTTTTAAAAAATCTTTTTAAAATTTTTATTCTTGTAGTCACATTCCCTACATTGCATTTAACATTATTTTTTGTATACATATAGGTTACTTTTTTCTTTAAAATGTCAGAATACAATTTCTTCCAAGAGATTAAAATATGCCCTAAATCTAGCACATGGCTTCATTCTAGTCTTCAGCCTGATCACATTCTTTCCTCTTTTTTTTTTTTCTTTCTTCAACAAACTGGTTATCTTATCAATACCTTTTTTTAAATACTTTTTAATTTTCTTCTTTACAGTCATATTCCATCCCTTCATCGTATTTACCCTTATTTTTCTAATATATATGTTTTTCTTTCTTTTAAACTTTGGGAGGCAGTTTCTTCTAACAGACCAAAATGCACCCAAAATCAATTATGCAGCTCTGTTCTATTCACCAGTTTAATATATGTGCGTGTGTGTGTATATATATATATATATATTTCTTTTTCTTTTTTCCCCCCTGTCTTCTCCCCCCAGATTTGGGTCTCTTCTGATTTGGTTAGTTTATATTTTTCTGGGGTCATTGTTACCCTTTTAGTATTTTATTCTCCCGTTCATCTATTCTTATCTGGATAAAATGACAAGGGGGAAAAAACTCACCATAAAAAAAAAAAAGGATAAGAGGCAGTACAGACAGCTAGGGACCTAATCAATATGGACATTAGTAATATGTGAGAGCTAAAGTTCAGAATTATGATTATCAGGTGCTAGCTGGGCTCAAAAAAAGCATGGAAGATATTAGAGAATCCCTTTCTGGAGAAATAAAAGAACTAAAATCTAACCAAGTTGAAATCAAAAAAGCTATTAATGAAGTGCAAACAAAAACGGAAGCTTACTGCAAGGATAAATGAGGCAGAAGAGAGAATTAGTGATATAGAAGACCTAACGATGGAGAATAAAGAAGCTGGGCAAAAGAGAAACAAACAACTACTGGACTATGAGGGGAGAATTTGAGATATAAGTGATACCATAAGATGGAACAATATTAGAATAATTGGGATCTCAGAAGAAGAAGAGAGAGAGAGAGAGAGCAGAAGGTATATTGGAACAACTTATAGCAGAGAATATCCCTAATTTGGCGAAGGGAACAAGGATCAAAATCCAGGAGGCACAGAGAACACCCCTCAAAATCAATAAAAATAGGTCCACACCCCGTCATCTAATAGTAAAATATACAAGTCTCAGTGATAAAGAAAATCCTGAAAGCAGCTTGGGACAAGAAGTCAGTAACATACAGTGATTGAAATATTAGATTGGCAGCAGACCTATCCACAGAGACCTGGCAGGCCATAAAGGACTGGCATGATATGTTCAGAGCAATAAATGAAAAAAATATGCAGCCAAGAATACTTTATCCAGCTAGGCTGTCATTGAAAATAGAAGTAGAGGGGCACATGGGTGGCTCAGTGAGTTAACCCTCTGCCTTTGGCTCAGGTCATGGTCTCAGGGTCCTGAGATCAAGTCCCACATCAGGCTCTCTGCTCAGCAGGGAGCCTGCTCCCCGCCCCCCCCCCCCCCGCTCTTTCTATCTCTCTGCCTACTTGTGATCTCTATCAAATAAATAGATAAAATCTTTAAAAAAAATAAAAAAGAGAGATAAAAACCTTCCAGAACTAACAAAAACTAAAAGAACTTGCAAACACCAAACCAGCTCTACAGGAAATATTGAAAGAGGTCCTCTAAGCAGAGAGAGCCTAAAAGTAACAGATCAGAAAGGAACAGAGACAATATACAGTAAAAGTCACCTTACAGACAATACAATGGCACTAAACTCATATCTTTCAATAGTTATCCTGAATGTAAATAGGCTAAATGCCCCCAATCAAAAGACACAGCATACCAGAATGGATTTAAAAAAAAAAAAATCCATCAATATGCTGTGTACAAGAAACTCATTTTAGGCCCAAAGATACCTCCAGATTTAAAGTGCAGGGGTGGAAAACAATTTACCATGCTAATGGACATCAAAAGAAAGCTGGGGTGACAATCCTTATTTCAGATAAATTAAATTTTAAGCCAAAGACTATAAAAAGAGATGAGGAAGGACACTATATCATACTCAAAGGGTCTTTCCAACAAGAAGATCTGAAAATTTTAAAAATCTATGCCTGTAACATGGGAGCATCCAACTATATAAACCAATTAATAACAAAATCAAAGAAACACATCAATAATAATACAATAATATTAGTGGACTTTAACACCCCCCTCACTTTAATGGACAGATCATCCAAGCTAAAGATCAACAAGGAAATAAAGGCCTTAAATGACACATTGGACCAGATGGACATCACAGATATATTCAGGACATTCCATCCCAAAGCAACAGAATACACATTCTTCTCTAGTGCACATGGAACATTCTCCAGAATAGATTACATCCTGGGTCACAAATCAGGTCTCAATTGGTACCAAAAGATTGGGAACATTCCCTGCATATTTTCATACCACAATGCTCTGAAGCTAGAACTCAATCACAAGAGGAAATTTGAAAAGAATCCAAATACATGGAGGCTAAAGCACATCCTACTAAAGAATGAATGGGTCAACCAAGAAATTAAAGAAGAATTTTAAAAATTGATGGAAACAAATGATAATGAAAACAGAACTGTTCAAAATCTGTGGGACACAGCAAATGCGGTCCTGAGAGGAAGGTATATAGTGATAATAAACCTTTCCTAAGACTTTCCCAAGAAACAAGAAAAGTCTCAAATACACAACCTAACCCTACACCTAAAGGAGCTGGAGAAAGAACAGCAAAGAAAGCCTAAACCCAGCAGGAGAAGAGAAATAATAAAGATCAGAGCAGAAATCAATGAAATAAAAACAAAACAAAAACAAAAACAGTAGAACAAATCAATGAAACTAGGAGCTGGTTCTTTGAAAGAATTAATAAGATTGATAAACCCTGGCCAGACATATCCAAAAGAAAAAAGGAAGAACCCAAAAAAAAAATCATGAATGAAAGAGGAGACATGACAACCAACACCAAAGAAATACAAACAATTATAAGAACATATTATGAGCAATTATATGCCAGCAAATGTGACAATCTGGAAGAAACTGATGCACTCCTAGAGATGTATAAACTACCAAAACTGAACGAGGAAGAAATAGAACAGACCCATAACCAGTAAGGAGATTGAAGCGCTCATCAAAAATCTCCCAAAAAACAAGAGCCCAGGGCCAGACGGCTTCCCAGGGGAATTCTACCAAATATTTAAAGAAGAATTAATACCTATTCTCCTGAAACTGTTCCAAAAAATAGAAATTTAAGGAAAACTTCCAAACTCATTTTATGAGGCCAGCATTATCTTGATCCCAAAACCAGAGAAAGACCCCATCAAAAAAGAGAATTACAGACCAATATCCTTGATGAACACAGATGCAAAAATTCTCACCAAAATACTAGCCAATAGGTTCCAACAGTATGTTAAAAGGATTATTCACCGTGGGCGCCTGGGTGGCTCAGTGGGTTAAGCCACTGCCTTCGGCTCAGGTCATGATCTCAGGATCCTGGGATCGAGTCCCGCATCGGGCTCTCTGCTCAGCAGGGAGCCTGCTTCCTCCTCTCTCTCTCTGCCTGCCTCTCTGCCTACTTGTAATCTCTCTCTGTCAAATAAATAAATAAAATCTTAAAAAAAAAAAAAAAGGATTATTCACCATTACCAAGTGAAATTTATTCCTGGGCTGCAAAGTTAGTTCAACATCTGCAAATCAATCAAGGTGATATACAGTAATAAACGAAAGAACAAAAAATATATTATCCTCTGAATAGATGAAGAAAAAGCAATTGACAAAATACCGCATCCTTTCTTGATCAAAACTCTTCACAGTGTAGGGATAGAGGGTACATACCTCAATATCATAAAAGCTGTCTATGGAAAGCCCACAGCAAATATCATTCTCAATGGGGGAAAACTGAGAGCTTTTCACTTAAAGTCAGGAACACAGCAGGGATGTCCACTATCACCACTGCTATTCAACATAGTACTAAAATTTCTAGCCTCCGCAATCAGATAATAAAAAGATATTAAAGGCATCTGAATCAGCAAAGAAGTTGAACTCTAACTCTTTGCAGATGATACAATTCTTTATGTGGAAAACTCAAAAGACTCCACCCCAATACTGCTAGAACTTGTAAAGCAACTCAGTAAGTTGTCAGGATATAAAATCAATGCACAGAAATCGGTTGCATTTCTATACACCAACAAGATGGAAGAAAGAGAAATTAAGGAGTCGATTCCATTTACAATTGCACCAAAAACCATAAGATACCTAGGAACAAATCTAACCAAAGAATCAAAGAATCTTTACTCAGAAAACTACAGAATACTGGTGAAAGAAATAGAGGAAGACACAAAGAAATGGAAAAACATACAATGCTCAGGGACTGGAAGAATAAACATTGTGAAAATGTCCATACTATCTAGAGCAATCTACACATTTAATGCAATCCCTATCAAAATACCATCAACTTTTTTCAAAGAAATGGTGCAAATAATCCTAAAATTTGTATGGAACCAGAAAAGACCCCAAATAGCCAGAAGAATGTTGAAAAAGAAAAGCAAGGCTGGTGGCATTACAATTCTGGACTTCAAGTTCTATTACAAAGCTGTAATCATCAAGACTGTATGGTACTGGCACAAAAACAGACACATAGATCAGTGGAACAGAATAGAGAGCCCAGAAATAGACCCTGAACTCTATGATCAACTCACCTTTTACAAAGCAGGAAAGAATGTCCAATGGAAAAAAGACAGTCTCTTTAACAAATAGTGTTGGGAAAATTGGACAGACACATGCAGAAGAATGAAACTGGACCATTTCCTTACACCACACACAAAAACAGTCTCAAAATGGATGAAAGACCTCAATGTGAGATAGGAATTCATCAAAATTCTTAAGGGGGCACCTGGGTGGCTCAGTGGGTTAAACCTCTGCCTTTGGCTCAGGTCATGATCTCAGGGTCCTAGGATCGAGCCCCGCATTGGGCTCTCTGCTCAGCAGAGAGTCTGCTTCCTCCCCCTCTCTCTGCCTGCCTCTCTGCCTCCTTGTGAACTCTGTCTGTCAAATAAATAAATAAAATCTTTTTTAAAAAAATTATTGAGGAGAACATAGGCAGCAACCTCTTCTATCTCAGCTACAGCAACTTCTTAGACACATCGCCAAAGGCAAGGGATACAGGAGCAAAAATGAATTAGTGGGACTTCATCAAGATCAAAAGCTCTTACACAGCAAAGGAAACAGTCAATAAAACCAAAAGACAACTGACAGAATGGGAGAAGATATTTGCAAATGACATATCAGATAAAGGGCTAGTATCCAAAATCTATAAAGAACTTATCAAACTCAACACCCAAAGAACAAATAATCCAATCAAGAAAGGGCAGGGGACATGAACAGACATTTCTGCAAAGAAGACATTTAGATGGCCAACAGACGCATGAAAAAATGCTCCACATCACTCAGCATCAGGGAAATACAAATCAAAACCACAGTAAGGTACCACCTCACACCAGTCAGAATGGCTAAAATTAACAAGTCAGGAAACAACGATGCTGGCGAGGATGCAGAGAAAGGGGATCCCTCCTACACTGTTGGTGGGAATGCAAGCTGGTGCAGCCACTCTGGAAAACAGCATGGAGATTCCTCAAAAAGTTGAAAATAGAGCTACCCTACAACCCAGCAATTGCACTACTGGGTATTTACCCTAAAGATAAAAATGTAGTGATCCAAAGAGGCATGTTCACCAGAATGTTTATAGCAGCAATGTCCACCATAGCAAACTATGGAAAGACCTAGATGTCCATCAACAGATGAGTGGATAAAGAAGAGATATATATACATGATGGAATACTATGCAGCCATCAAAAGAAATGTAACCTTGCCATTTCCAATGACATGGATGGAATTGGAGGGTATTATGCTGAGCGAAGTAAGTCAATCAGAGAAAGACAGTTATCATATGATCTCCCTGATATGAGGAATTTGAGAGGCAAAGTGCAGGTTTTGAGGGGTAGGGAGGGAAAAAATGAAACAAGATAAGATTGGGAGGAAGACAAACCATGTAACACTATTCATCTCACAAAACAAACTGAGAGTTACGGGGAGGGGGGTGGCTGGGTAAGGAGAGGGTGGTTGGGTTTTGGACATTGGGGAGGGTATGGGCTATGGTGAGTGCTGTGAAGTGTGTAAGCCTGACAATTCACAGACCTGTACTCCTGAAACTAATAGTACATTATATGTTAATAAAAAATAAAATAAAATAAAATCTTTCCCAAAAATCCCAGATTCATTTTTAGAACAGAATTGTTAGCTCGATGCCTATTTACATTTCTTTTCCTTCTCCTGAGATCCCCATAACAAGTACTAGTGACAGGTTCCTATGATCTGTTAACCAAGTTTCCTTCAACAGTGCCAGTCACAGATACACGAGAGATTATCATCTGTTGCCAATACTTTTCCTGTGTGGGAGGGGCAAAGTTTCCCCTCACATACAGATGCACAAGCAAGAACCACAAGCCCCAGTGCTCTAACTTTAGCCATGGATCAGACACAAAGACACACACTAACACATGTGCCTACAGTAAACAAAAACAAAAAAACAAAAATAAACCTCTGTAGGTAAACACCAGTCTGGGAATCGTTCATGGTCCCATCCCATGAAATTCCTTTATTTTTTTTTTTTTAAATAATGTTTCACTATTTTTTTTAAAGATTTTATTAATTTATTTGACAGAGAGAAAGATCATAAGTAGGCGGAGAGTCAGACAGAGAGAGAGGAGGAAGCAGGCTCCCGCTGAGCAAAGAGCCTGATGCGGGGCTCGATCCCAGGACACTGAGATCATGACCCGAGCCGAAGGCAGCGGCTTAATCCACTGAGCCACCCAGGCGCCCCCATGAAATTCCTTTAAAATGTTGACAGAGATGGCAAGCCCAGGTCTGGACTTCTCCTTTGGAAACTCACAGACTGAAAAGGAGCAAATTTTGCTGTATCTTGGCAAAAATCCAATGGGTTCGAAGCTGAACACCAAGAAAGAATTCTTGAGAGTCATTGGTGTAAAAAGGCAGTTTTATTAAAGCACAGGGACAGGACCAATGGGCAGAAAGAGCTGTTCTGGTGCCATGAGGAGTGGCCCATTATATACTTTCAAGTTTTAGAGGGGGTTAGGGATAGTGTAAGTCTCTAAGGAATTTTGGAAACAAGGTTTCCAGGACCTTGAGGGGGCTAGCTATTGTTGGGAAAAGCTCACTTATTACCATCTAATAAAACCTTAGTCATGGGACCCTTCAGATGTATATTGGGGAGCCATATGCTTGGGGTGTGATTGCCAATGTGTATCTTGGAAATGTCTAAAGGGATTTTTATATGGTAAAGTAGGTTCACAGTATCCTAGAGCAGGACAGGGGAGGGTTAGACTAGGATTATCTTTTGTCTTTAACAAAGTATTAACATTGAGGCAATTGAATCCCTAGGGGAAGGTCATTCTGTTTCAAGGACTTATCAGAGGGCTGTAGGGAATAAGGCAATTTAATAATTTCTCTTCTGCCTTTGTTTCCCACATCAGTTGGCTGAAGCAATCAGAAGGCCAGGGAGGCACAAAGTATCTCAAACTTATGCTTTCTGTGAGGTTCTTGATCTAGGGCCTACTGTCTGTTTTAGGCAGTCCTTGTGAAGGGGCAGGACCTCCAAAGCTGTGAAATTGTTAAAATGGCAATGATCATCAATTGTCCATCAAATGAAGTTATATTCCTCAGCGAATTAGTTTGAATTCCTCAAACTCAAGCCCTAGTTTGGCTATTAGGACACATTCTCAGATAATATTAAAACATCACTTCTCTGCCTTATTTCCAAGTTTTGTACCATTTTCCCTGAGCAAAGTTTCATTTCTGGAAAGTAGAAGTAACAACCACAAGTAAAAGAAACTTCAAGTGGTAGATTTTCTGATTCCTTAGAAATGAAAAAAAAAAAAAATCACCAGATAATTTTAAAACAGATGTTGAAAGTGTTCATTGGCTTTCAACATTCCACTGCTAAAAACCCATTCTACAGAAGTATTCGGGGATGCATGTACCTAAAGTTTCGTGCCCAAAGATGTTTGTCTCAGTGCCCAGAGAACTGGAAACAGTCCAAAGGCTTCATTTGTAACATGTAGTAGCTTCAACAGGCTGCGACCATCCTCAGCCCACTCCTTACCAATAATGTGCCCTGAACTCCTAGCCTTTCCTTCTTACTCTGTAAAATTAAGACTAATAATGATGCCCAGGGCTGGATTATCCACTAGGCAGATGTGTTCAGGCACTAGTAAAGCAGGGGCACCAAAGAAAATGCTTTAGAAGGAATCTAATGTTTGATTGGGGTGGGGGGGGGGACACCAAAATAGTTAGAATAAAAGTATACTTTCTTATGCTTATTTTATGCTTTTTTGTTTGTTTTTGTTTTTAGTTTATTACATAGTGCTGTTAACCATGATCTTGTTGGGGGAGAAAAACTTTACCTCTACCCTACTAAATTTAAAGTTTGGGATCTGTGAATTAAACTGACAGGAGAGATTAGCAAGAGAAAAGATTATTTTAATCATGAAAGTATGGGAGTTCACAAAGCAGTGTGATTCAAAGGAGTCATTAGAATTCGGGGATTACATACCATATGAAGAGATGAAGCAGAAGAGAGGGAGAAGGGCATGATATGGGAAAAATAAAGGGCCATTGAGGGAGAGGATGGGAGACAGGATAGTTTTGTAACAATGTCTGTTTGGGCAGACATTCTCTGGGAAGATTAGAGTGGCTCCTGGGGAGGGGATTTATGCCAATTGAGTTCTTTGGGGAGGCTCTGCATTTAGGCAGATAAGAGATTTCAGGTACTCAAAATATTTCCATTCCAAATCAAAATAATTTTTATACCATAGTCCCAGAGACTTAAAAGAGGACCCCTTCAATCCTCTCCTAACCATGAGTACTCCTTGTCAATGATCAGTGTTACACCAATGAGCTACTAGAGAATATTGGCATGAGATTGCTCCAGATGGTGAATTGTAAACCCTGTGACTAATGGATCAGAGAGTAGATATCCAAAGTCACTGAAAGAGGCTCAGCAGCCCAACCCAGCTTGATTGCAACCTGATTAAATATATTAACATATCTAAAGAGTGTGTTATTTGGAAGGAGGGTGAATTTCCCCACCAAAGTAATTACTCTACTCCCCCAACTGCTTGCCTTTAAAGCAAACCTCCCATAAGGGTTTATGAGTTGGAATTAGGATGGCAATGAACAAGACCTTCATTCATTGACCACCAAATGCCAGACATTGGGTTAAACGACTTAGTGCATTATCATATTTGGGTCTCACAAAAGCCTGTAGCCCACGTATTAGCCTATTTAACAAATATTAAGAGAGAGAATTGTGGTGTCACAATTCTCTATTAGGAGATAGCCCAAGCTATCATGTGACCAAGCTAAGACCAAACCTCAGAATCCAAGCTCCTCCCCTCCATGCTGCCATAGCCCAGCCTACACTCCAGATATCCTTCCGCTAGACTTTGAGTGGTTGGCTAGAATTCCCCCTACCCAAACATTTGCTCCTGTTGACAGTGGACCAAAGAAATGGAAAATAAACCCACCTCTCTTGCCTTCCATTTGGGCGACACACAAAAATATAAATCTTTCAGGGTCTTCAGTACCCAAGTTGTCTAAAACCTAGGAGGTATCAAACCCATCCATCACTGTGGAGGAGAAGCCCATAGTACCTGTCTGAGCCCTGGTTCTGCAGACGTCTACCTGGGTAATATTGATGACGGAGCAGGAGGCTGGCTGAGAACGGAGCAGGAGCTGACACCTTGCACCCCCTCTCCACCCACTCCCCTTGGTAATATGTGTGACATTTCACAGGCACCCCTGACTGCCCTAAAAGAAGAGCAAATGGTTATCTTGCAGAGATCACAGTCCTGCAAGGCAGGAGTCTCTCTTGGTTTACAAATGTCCTTGAGATTTACAACAAAGAAGTTGCCTTATCAATAGCCCAATTTCCAAAGATACATAACTCAGTTCCTCAAGCCCTAACGTCACCCTCCCCTCCATAAAAAAAGCGAAGGAGATGGAGGTAGAAGGAAAAGTAAATAAAGTTAAATTTCTTTTAAGACCTAAATCTCACTAACAAGGACGTTTGATAGCAGGAATGTAACATTCCACCAGGAGACTCCCAATTGTCTTTATGTTAGTGCCTCATTAGAGGGAAAGTGGCCTTGGCTTGATAGTAACCAGGCCTTCCATATCCTGACAGTCTTCTTTATCCCAATAGCCCTTCTGAACAACCCTTTGTCCTCACCTACCCAACTCCTGTGTATATAACCAGCCACTCCTCACAACCCGGGGCAGCAGCATCTCCGTCTGCCCACGGGTCCTGTCCCCGTGCTTTAATAAACCACCATTTTGCACCAAAGATGTCTTAAGAATTCTTTCTTTAGATGTCAGCTCCGAACCTCACCCCACCGAACCTGACTTAGGTTCTGGGACTTCATCATTTTTGGCGAGCCAGGCAGGAGATTCATGAGTCTTTACATTTGGACTCTGAGCTTCGGTGCAAAATTGGTGAGTACTTTCTCTCCTTTTCCTTTACGCTCATTCCAGGGCATTTCAAGGAGTATGGGCTTATTGGAACACTTGCATGTCAATTGCTCAGGCTGTAATCCTCTAGCCCGTGGCTACTCCATGGGGAGGAGAACGTCTGCCTTTTGGCTGTAAGCTAGTACCCTGGCCGGAATGGCAATAAGACCCAGAAACTTGATGGCCTCTCTTTATTCCTGTTCTTATAGAAAGTTGTCTCTCTTGGGCACGGGACAGCCACCTAAGTCACCAGGACGGCTGCCAATCTCAAGACTCCCGTGTGAGGTTTCCTCCTGATTGATCTAATGTGATCCCCTCCACATGCCCGGTCTAGCCACTTCTGGCCGCGAGACTTCCACTGGGAGCCGGCCGAAACCAGTGCCCGATTGAATTAAAATGCAACCGGGGACCGTTTCCTAGGGAAGTTGGCTGTAAGGACCACATGTGTTGGAATGTTGCATAGACCATGATGGATTTCAGTCTTTACTGTTTCTCGTCAGTGTCGTCTGCAAACCGCTTAAAGCTATGAAATTGGGTAATTTCCCCTTGCCAAACTTTTCTAGTATTTCCATGGGTTAAAATGGCAAAACACTATCCAGTCTTCAGGACAGACAATGAGCATGGCATGGCACAGCATTTTGGTCCATTCACCAGGCACCCATCAGCAGCCTAGGATGCGATGGGGAAGTGGAGGGACGCCGGCACCCCTCCAGGGCCTTTTACGGCAGGAATGCCTTCTCGGGGAAGGCAGGATGGTGATCAATAGCGATATCTTGAGGGACGCCTCTGGTCGCTTTTGACACACAGGAACCTCTGACATATCCTGCGTGGGACGCTACCCAGGAGTCAGGGGGGATTTGGTAATGGACCTTCATTACTTTTCTGGCTTCAGTTCCCAAGGACTCTACCTTGGGGTGCCTTTTAACCCACTGGAAATAATTTGGATTGCAAAACTTAGGAAAGGACTGAGCTCCTGTAACACTGCATGGCCTCAGTGGGATCTATCAGTTAGATCTCCTCTGCAGGAAACAGGGCAAATGGACCTAGGATACCTTCACTGCTCATACCTAGGCCTTTATTGCTCTGCACCAGGACCCTGGACTAAGGGGCTTTTGTGGAATGTGTTTGCCCAAATGAGTCAGCTAGTAAACTTTCTCCTGACATATTCGGTGATAATTACGTAAATAAGCCTTCTTCTAGTAAAGCCAGGTTGCTGGGCCATCCCTAGCAAAGGGGATTCTGGCTTTATTTCTCTCTGTTACTCCTAATAGATGTGGGGGCTTCTCCCTCACTCACTTCCTATGTTAATGGCTATAACTGGAGCCAACTGGGGTTAGTCTAACTCGAGACAGAGACCATAAGGAATATTCCCAAGCAGCTGCCGAAACTCTCTTTGTTTCGGGGAAGTTTCCCTGTGTTCTCTGGCCAACTTGGACTGCTTAACCCCTCCCCCTTTGCTGGTGGGAAAGCATGGCGTCTGCTCCTCTGTTGGGGCTTATGAGCTCCAAAACCGGGAATCCTTTCTCTGCCTCCTGGCAGCACTTTGTTTCTTCTGTTTCCCCCTTCTCCTGTTTCTGTGCACCAACGTGCGTGCAGCCTGCATGACTAGCCTCTAGATCATGCACCACGGCTCCTCTCTTCACTGGCCCAGGTGGAAAGTAAATCAGTATTGGAATTAAGTTAAGTTTGTTGGTTTAATTAAGATAGACATGTCTTTTAAGTTATTAGCAGTAAATGTGAAACTTCAAAATTTACTGAAGGTCAAATAAGCTTGTGTTACTTGTTAAAATTTGTTAGCAAAGAAATGACGAAACTGATGGTTAATTGCTGTCTCAAAGTTCTAATGGGTAATTGCTGAAGTAACTTTCAAAGTCTTTGGTAACCTGAAAGTTTTAAAGTTTTGCTTGGATGACAAATGGAATTGAATTGTGGACATCTAGGTCTTAACCAAACAGGATAAAATGCTAAGTCGTTAATTACTGGATGTAGGTTTATGCTTTTGACTTCTTACTGCAAAGAAACTAAGAGTATTTAAATCTGCTGGTAAACTTGTTTGCCACTTAACTGATTCATAAATTTGCCACCTGAAGAATTCTGTTGTGTAACAGTTTACAATTGGTTAATAACTAAAGGTGTTTCTAAGAATACAAAGTTCTGCTTAGTGTAACTAAGACTGATGGAAATAAGGGAAACTCTGTAGGAAAGTAGATGATAAGTAATTAAGATTTAAGGAATGGGAATACATTTTGTTGAAGGTAAGGGAAGGTAATTTTGTCCTAAATGAGATGGTTGTTTGGAAGGAAATGGCTTGGGACAAAACCTGAATGCAAAGGAAAGTTGTAGAAGGTTTGTGAACGGAAATCTTCACAAAAGAAATTTTAGATATGGTCAGGACAGACTAAAAAAGAAAGAAAAACAGCCTCCAAGGTGATTTAGCACTCTCCTGGCCTGCCTCCACACAGATTATACTTCCAAGTATAAGGGCCATTTGGCCTTGAGAGATTAAGGAAGCAGCCCAACGTTGAGGCACTGCGAAAACACCCTGTTGTTACCATCCTCCATTGTTTGTAACCATAGAAACTCACTCTAATCTGTAAAGAATGAAAGGGGAGACTGATCACCTCCCATTAGCCAGAGATGCCCAGAAGGGGAGGGTATCCAACCTGTTTGAATCTGAAGAGTGCCTGACTGTGTGAATGTGTCTGTATGGCTCCACCACTGAGTGGGCTGCACCTTGAGTCTCGTGGGGCGTCATATGGCATAACAGTCATCTACTCCCCGGAGTAGCCTGTTCCGGGGTTTATGCGGACAGGCCTTAGCTAAGACGCTCCTAAATTCCCGTGAGGGATGCAAACAGGACAGCAGGGGAAAGATCCCCCCCCTTGTCTGTGACATCATTCATGATGGGAGGGAAACCCAGAAAACTCCTATCTTAAGACTGCACACTTAGAAGTAAAATAAAAAAGGGAAAGACACTGGTATAAAAAGCTGGTTTTCTTTCTGTTTAAAAGGGGCAAAATTTTCTTAGCTCATTGATCTGTTAAAAAGTGTAAATGGTTTTCTCTTTGCCTGCCTGAAAAATTCAGTTCCTATGTTTTGTTTTATCAGGTGTTTAACATCCCTAATTATATTTAGGCATGTGTTTTTAAACTTTCTAAGGTTTTAGCAATTGTTGACAAGATTTAAACCAATGATAAACCTTGGGTTACATTTGGGAAAATGCTATAACTATTCTAGAGATTCTATGCACTTCCTAAAGTTTTAATGTTTTGAGAGATCATCGCTTGATATTGTAATTATGGGAATGTTATATGTCACAGAAATTGTAACCTGATTTTCTTGCAGCTAAATTGTAAATTGCCATGTCTCTTTAGCTCTAACCATATCCATTCTGAGTTTTTGTCATTTATAATTGTTTTAATTCTCTTGTAAAATGAGTTTTATCTTCAAGGAGATTCCTATAAAGGACTTTCAGGACAAATACAGATATTTGATATACTTGAAAGTCCTAAAACTGAAATGGGTAAGAATTTCCAAAACTGACTAAAGCCGCATTCACCAGAATTAGTAACATGGGACTAAGTGAACTAAAAGATTATAGTGTTGTGTCTCTTAATGTTTTGTCTTACTTTAAACATTGCTGGTTCTCTCTAATGTTTGCTCTTCCAGACTAGGGATACTTTTTCTTAAGTTATCTGTAACTTATAGAGATGTATAAGTGCTCATTTGTAAAAGTGCTCAAAGCATTCAAGCTTTTCTCTCTATATGAACCCTCTGAAACCAAAAGGTCTCAGTAAGCATTCTTCTATGGCAATCAGTCATTTGCATAAGTTCAATAAGAATCTGTTCTCCTTGTAACAGGACACCATTGGAAACTGGTTATTTTACCAAGGCTTTGACTGGAATGTCATATTTGAGAACGATATGCATAAACTCAGATATGACCAGACAGCTTTAAGAAACTAAGGTTGACTTTATGAAACCTGGAGCCATAAAGCGTCTTGGGACTGTTGGCCTGATACCTTGCTTACAGAGTTCCCAGCAGCCTCGCCAGGTGAGTAAAGAATGTCACTCCTTGGTAGGTGCGGAGGCTCAGAAGAGGAACTCGCCCAAATCAACAGGTATTGCAGGCATGCCTGATGGCAAGTACAGAGCTTGGCTTCTGGCCCGGAGAGGCTACTAAAAGTTCAACCTAGAGATTCCTTATAAGAAGTTCCAGCAAAGCAGATTCTAAAAGATCTATATGATCACACTCAACTGTTCTTGCTGAGCTTATGTAAATAATGGGCCAAGTTTGTTAAAACTGGACTTGTTTCACAAGTGAATTAGTCCTGATTTCGCTATCTCTGTAAATGAGGATTATTTTAGAGAGAAAAATTGTTTTAGTAACACACCTTTATGGATGTTAAATTCTAGATTTGATTGTCTTTAAGCTAAACAATTTGAGGTAAACTTCAGAGAAGTTGTACAATAGCTTCTTTAGTTGATCTTACTGTTTTGTGGGGATATTCGCAGACCCCACGGCACATGATTAAACAACTGAAAAATGGGATTGATTCCCCTACAATTGTATAACTTAACTAACACCTTATGTGTGGCTGGGATAATGAAATTGCCTAAAAGCCAGCCTATTGCACTCCATAGGATTAACTATGGACTTGTGGAGACAATGGATGACCCCACTTTCTTTATGATTGGATTGGATGATGCATGGGGAACTCCCCTTATCTCTTGACAAGTTTTCTACCACTTGACAATGATCCTCTGTAATCAGGATATTGTTAAGGTTGGACCACTCAGAGGTCGTCTTATTGGTTTCATCCCTTAGTCATATTTATCCTAGAGGCCACCTCTGTTGAGGTGCGATTGCAAACAGATGCTTTAGCTAAGCATAGAACAGCCTTCATAAAAGGAGCCTCAAAGCTCACTATGGGACAGTCCCTGACTGTAATGATGTCACATCAGGTCCAGATTTGTCTTAGTAGCCAAATTGTCAAAGCCTAAGAATTAACATTTATACTGACTCCAAATATGCCTTTCTGGTACTACATGCCCAGGGAGCTATTTGGAAGGAAAGGGGATGCTATCAAGCCATAACTCCCCAATCAAATATGGGCCTAAGTTACAAAACCCTCCTTATCGCTATACTAAGGATGGCCTTAGATGTCCTGACAGCAGCCCAGGGTGGCACATGTGCAATTATCAAGACAGAATGTTGTGTGTACATCCCAGACTATCACAAAAGTATCACAGGACTAATAAAGAATATGAATGCCCAGATTAAGGCTCTACAAGGTCCCTCTCTCTCTTTTAGTGATTAGTTAAGTTCCTGGTTTGAAGGAGGACTATGGCCAAATCTCCTTTTCGGGCTTCTCATTCTTATCGCCTTATTAACCTTAATATGTTGCTCTGTTCAGTGTTTCTCTACTTGGTGCCGAGACTCCATTGCTGCAATGACTTCACCACGGCAGATGATCCTTACCACGCGCAAAGACACTCGTTCACTGTCAGCGCTGGATTCAGCTGCCTCCGCCTTTCGTAACTCCCCTATACATTCCTCCACTGATCAATATTGACCCCAGTTGGTAGGGACAGCTCTACGCCCCTATTCAGCAGGAAGAAGTTACAGAAGATGAGACCTTCCACCTTCAACCACCTTAAAGATTTAAGGGTCAAAATTGTTCAGGGGGGAATGATGACGGAGCAGGAGGCTGGCTGAGAACGGAGCAGGAGCTGGCACCTTGCACCCCCTCTCCACCCACTCCCCTTGGTAATATGTGTGACATTTCACAGGCACCCCTGACTGCCCTAAAAGAAGAGCAAATGGTTATCTTGCAGAGATCACAGTCCTGCAAGGCAGGAGTCTCTCTTGGTTTACAAATGTCCTTGAGATTTACAACAAAGAAGTTGCCTTATCAATAGCCCAATTTCCAAAGATACATAACTCAGTTCCTCAAGCCCTAACATCACCCTCCCCTCCATAAAAAAAGCGAAGGAGATGGAGGTAGAAGGAAAAGTAAATAAAGTTAAATTTCTTTTAAGACCTAAATCTCACTAACAAGGACGTTTGATAGCAGGAATGTAACATTCCACCAGGAGACTCCCAATTGTCTTTATGTTAGTGCCTCATTAGAGGGAAAGTGGCCTTGGCTTGATAGTAACCAGGCCTTCCATATCCTGACAGTCTTCTTTATCCCAATAGCCCTTCTGAACAACCCTTTGTCCTCACCTACCCAACTCCTGTGTATATAACCAGCCACTCCTCACAACCCGGGGCAGCAGCATCTCCGTCTGCCCACGGGTCCTGTCCCCGTGCTTTAATAAACCACCATTTTGCACCAAAGATGTCTTAAGAATTCTTTCTTTAGATGTCAGCTCCGAACCTCACCCCACCGAACCTGACTTAGGTTCTGGGACTTCATCAATATGGGAGAAGTTGCTAAGCCTCTTTGGACCTAATTTTCTCATTTTAAAATGAGAGCAGTACATCAGATCGTGTCTTAGCACTACCATCCTATGGTTTTGTAGTTCAATAAAAAGGGTATAATCTCCATAGGGATAGTGGTTGCAGGAAGAGAGGCTGAGTCCTCACTAGAGTGTTTCCAATTCCAGTGATAAAACTATTTTTAGATTTGATCTGGTCCCCTTATGCATGTTGCATGTTACAGGATGGTTTTTTTGGGTCAACCTTTCTCAGATAAACTGTCATCTAATCCATGACCAGGACATTTGTCCCTATAGAGTAACAATTTTTTCCACAGTAGCTTTGGCTATTTTGAGATTGCTTTGTCCCAATTATCTGAATGGCCTTCAAGAACTGTGATCGACGGGCTCCATGTGTCTTTGTTTGAAAGGGGTATCTTGGAGGTTCTTATCTGTCATACATGGACTTTTGTTAATTCATTCATTTAGTAATTTGTTTTTCTGGGGAGCCCACTTTATGCCAGGAACTTAGAATACAGTGTGAGCAATATTAGACAGGATCTCTACCCCCAAGAAGCTTACATTGAGGGAGAAGACTTTAATTAAATAAGCCTACAATTTTCATTGTGACTGTAACCAGTGCTACAAAGGACTGTTACAGGGTGCCCTGAGAACTTAAAATAGAAAGCTCAAAGATGGTCTTTAGGGAGGTGCTACTTGAACTGAGTTCTGAAAAATAAGGATAATTAAATAAGTGCCAAGGAAAAAGAAAAACATTCCCAGAAGAGGAAAAAGTATAGGCAGGAGTCTATACAAGGAAGAATCATGGAACTAAAAGAAAGCCAGTGTAGTTGAACACAGAGATCAACAGCATGTCACGGAGGAAAATTTTTTCTCTACCTTCTTAGTTTAAGTACTAGGGGCTTGTGAATTAAACTAGTAAAAGAAAACAGGAGAAAAAATTATTCGTATATGTTGGGTCCATGTTCAAAGGAGCAAGACTGATAGAAAGTGAAGGTCAAGCAAAGCTTTATTTTTACGCCAAGCATCGAGAATCAAACTGACTGGCAAGAGCCATCTCTTGCAAAAAGGCAACCCCTCCCAGCCTCACAGACTAACTTTTATACTAAAGGCCATCTGGTTGATCCTGGCCACACAGAGGTGGCCAATTGAATTACAATTCACCCTATAGTAGTTATTTAAACTAGCTTATCACTCTGGTCAGAATTGGCGCCTAAAAGTCAGGGCCCACATTCTTGGGTGGTTATGGAGGTGCTTTCCTGATTGGATGTCTCCACCTGTCTTGGCTCATCCTTGTATTCGGGGCTCTATTACCTCCCCCTGACCTGACATGTCCTGGTATATGGGCTCTGTTATCAGGGGCTGGTCAGTCATATTTTTCTGGTTTCCCAGACTTGTTTCTAAGTAAGTTTTTCTGGAGGGGCAGGGTCGATCTAAATTTACTGCTTAAACAACAAAATGGCTCGCTCTGCCTAATCAGGCCCTTACTCTCTCTCTCTCTCTCTCTCTCTCCCTCTCTCTCTCTCTCTCTCTCTCTCTCTCTATATATATATATATATGTATATGTATATAGGAGCTTACAAAAGAAGTAGCTCAATAAATAGTTAAAGTCAGAAGCTTATAAACCTCATTTAGTAGGGAAAACAGATGGGGAGAAGACCTCTCTGAGAAGAAAAAATAAGTTTCTTTAGAAGAGACAAATGGGTTTCTAGAAGGAGGTGAGAAATAGGATGAGAGAGTTTGTGATAATGCTTGTATATGCATGTACAAGTGATCTTTCTGACTTTTTCATGGTCATAAAACTCCCCCAGAAAGAGATTTATGGCAGGTTAACTCTTGATCTCCTTCCCAGAAGCAAAAGTCACCCTGAAGAGGGAATTTGTAGCATACCCATCTCCCAAAAGTTTCTATATTTAGTCAGATAAGGAAAGCTCTAAGAAGGCTTCTTTCTGCATCTATTGAATCTCAAATATCTTCAGCTTAAAATAATCTTCACACCATTTCTGGGATTTTAAGTGTGTTTCCATAGGTGGTGCCAGAGAGGTAACAGGGGTGAAACGGCACACAACAATATGTTAGGCTATGTTAGTTTCATCCCTTTCTTTGGGACAATGGGAAGTATTGAAAGGTTTGAAGCAGAACTACAGGATTAGATTTGCATATGTTGATCTTGGGGAACATTTGAGAACTCCAAGAGTTGATGGTGAATAAATGGGAAGCTAGCTGGATGTACCCACTTAGAACTCAGAGGAGAGCTCTAAAAACCTTTGTGTGAGTCATCTACATATAGATGGTAATTACAGACCAGTGTGTGGTTGAGATTGCCTAAGGAAAGAATGTATAGGAACATAATGCTCCTTCCCACTCACCTGTAAATGGGATAGAGGAAGGAAAGAGGGAAGGAAGAAAGGAAGGAAGGAACAGAAAAGAGGGTGCCTGGTGGCTCAGTTGATTAAGCATCTGACTTGATTTCAGCTCAGGTCATCATCTCACAGTCCTGAGATTAAGCCCTGCATTGGGCTCTGCGCTCAGCTCAGTCTGCTTGGGATTCTCTCTATCCTGCCATCCCTGCCCTTCCCCCATTCCCTGTTCTCTTATACATACACACATATTCTCTCTCTTTCCCTTCTAAAATAAATAAATAAAATTTTAAAGAAAAAAGTTTTTTAATTTATTTTTTATTTATTTTCAGCATAACAGTATTCATTATTTTTGCACCACACCCAGTGCTCCATGCAATCCATGCCCTCTATAATACCCACCACCTTGTACACCGACCTCCCACTCCCCACCCTTTCAAAACCCTCAGATTGTTTTTCAGAGTCCATAGTCTCTCATGGTTCACCTCCCCTTCCAATTTCCCACAACTCCCCTCCTCTCTAACTCCCCATGTCCTCCATGCTGTTTGTTATGCTCTACAAAAAAGTTTTTTTTTTTTTTTAAATGAAAAGGATGGAAAAAAAAAGAAAAAAGAATAGGGGGAAAGATGTAGAAGAAGGAAAGCTAGTTGCAGGAAAACAACCCATTTTGAGATTTGCAGATAGGACCTCTAAGCAATTATAACTGTATTATTTCTATTACTTCACTGCAGCACTGCCCTTGGAGTTGTCCCTTCATCTGAGAAATAGGATTTACTTTACTTCAGCTACTCTAAAGGGACTGATGAAACTCAAGTAAATATGAAGATTCTTACATAGTATTATAATATTGGTATTGTTGCTGTTATTACTAGTGTTACTATTATCATATCACTGTTGGCTGAGAAAGGAAGGAAAGTGACACAGAGAAAAATAACATTTATTGTAAGTTTGCCAATTTACCACATTGTGCCAACCAATTTGCATTAGGTAATCCTCGCTAGAACCATAGTCAGACATGTGTTATCATCCCACTTTACAGATGAAAAACTGAGCTAAGCCTCTGCAAGGTAAAGAGATTGCCTACGGTTTCATAGCTAGGACATAAGAGAACTGCAGTTCACACTCACTCCTGACACCATGGCTCATTCTTTTCCTTTTTAAAGTTCTTTCTCTCCAACTGTGTGACCCACTCTCTCTCACACACAAACACACACACACATACACACACACACACACACACACACACACACAGATTTGTCAGCTCAAACTGTGCAGTATAATCAAAGAGAGTAGAACATCATAAGGTCATAAAGTTATAAAGTTTGACCTGGGCCACTCCTCCAGATTCCCCCAGACTGGTAAAACTCTTGTTCTGACATGGGGGAAATGAAGAATGTCAGCCTTAGTTCCTGCTGGTCTGCTGCTGAACATGCAGTTTGGCAGCATTACATTATTATTTATCCATGTATGCCAGCACAGAGTTTTTATATGAAAAATTAGTAGCTGCTGATCTCATCAAAAGAGCTGGAAATCTATAAAATACCCATCTCTGGGCCACGTAGATCAAATGTGGGTTAGAGGCATGTATAATGGAGGGGTTGACTGCTGAATCAGCTTAACTCAGGGTTCCTCAACCTCGGCACTATTGACATTTTGAACCAGATCATTTTTTCTGTGTGGGGAGTAGAGGAGAGAAGATGGAACTCTCTTCTAGTTGGGGATGGTAAGCAGCATCCCTGGTTTCCACCCACTAGATGCCAATAATACCCTTACCACCAGTTGTACTCTCCACACAGTTGTGACCCAAAAACATGTCTTCAGAAATTGCCATTTGTCCCCTCAGGGTCAAAATTGTTCAGTAAGCTTAGAACTACTGTGTTAGGGGGTGGTGATAGCGTGTGCGATCTGTGTGTGATTTTTCTTAGGGCTGACAGGTCTGTTGTGAACTGGCTTCATTCTTCCATATACCATCAGGGCTCCTGTGTTCATGGCCCTGTGGCAGTGACCTACACAGTCCATAGAAAATCCATCTTCCTGTTGGTCTCCCTGGTCCAGTTGTGGGTGGTTTCCTTATTCACCGGCCCCTACTTCAACATACATAGAGAATGACACGAAAGGGGAAAGAACAGGGAAAATGCATCAAGATAAATATTAACAAGATTTTAACAAGAGCCTGCCATCTGAGTGGAGATGTAACATCTAAACAAAGATATAAAGCAAAAACACGTGGGAAGTTCTCAAGCAGTTTAGTATTAACATCAAACCCACGGGGTGCCTGGGTGGTTCAGTGGGTTAAGCCTCTGCCTTCCAGCAAGTTTGGAAAACACTAATACCAGATGGTTGCTAAGGTCTTGTTCTGCACTATGCTCTATAATTTACACAGATAATTTTTTAGAAAGAAGATGCAATAAGATGATGACTTTGAAACTCTATGTTTTGTATTTACTGAATGCAGTTTATTACCATCCTAGGTTTTCATTTATAAACACATGAGGGGCACCCTTTGCATTTCCATTTGCAGAATAAAAACCCAAGTGCTGGGTCCTCATGCGGTTGGATTTTCATGAAGCTCATGCCCTCCCTGCTCCTGCCCATGGAGACTGTGTTTCTTCAGGAGCTCAACTGATGTTTCCCCAGATGCGTGCCTGATTCCCTACCTCACCACCCTCGGGTGCTTACCCAAGTGTCACTTCTTCGTGAGGCCTTCCGTGGGGACAAGATCACAGCTCCCTCTTCATTTCTATCCTCCTTCCCCACTTCGGTTTTCTCCTTAGCACACATCACTGTGTAACCCACTGAATTTTCAGTCATTTATCTTGCTTGTCATTTATCTTCCCCACTAGAAAACAAGCTCCTTAAGGGCAGAGATTTTTGTCTGTTTTGTTCCCTGCTACAGCTTCAGCACCTGGGCTGGGACATAGTAGTTGCTCCATCAATATTTTGGGACTCAGTGAATGAAATGCTTACTGGATGAATGAATAAATGAATAAAAGAACTTCCGGAAAACGTCCAGATGTTTGACCCCAAGGAACAGCCCAAGGCTGCTCTACACCCATGCTAGGCTCCAGGCTTCCTGCAACTGTGTTCCCAGCCTCTTGCTCATGTGCACACTTGTCCCATCGGATTCCAGTCGACTTTACCCAGTCCAGCCTTGCTCCTGTGGGATTGGCCACAGGGCACACAAGTCCCCATGGATCCCTGTCGTCCCCTGCTCACAGCTTACTCCTTGATGTCCTTTGACACGGACCCTTTTTTCCTCTCCTTTTCCACTAGACCTTGCTCACTTTTGCTCCAGGCTGGGCTTTTCCACCTCCCAGCCACACTCCTGAATCTTTCTACAAAAACAAAATGTTCTCATTAAAAAGAGGGGAAATGGCAGATGCCAGAATCCATCTCCCACCCAGAGAAATGAAACAGAGTCACAGGACTACACGGGAGGTGGAATGAAGCAGGGGACTTTAACTGAGGATTCTTGTGTTCTGATCTGGAGAAACAGGTTCAGGCACTCATGGCTCTTCTATCATAATTAATCTCCATGGTGTCCAATATTGAGGATCAGCAGGACCTTCGAAGGCACTAGGAGAGAATCCATCCTCATCTTTGCTGGCTTTAGGTGGTTCCAGGCATTCCTGGCTTGTGGCTGCATCCCTCCAGTTTCTGCCTGTGTCCTCACACGGCCTGCCTTCTGTGCCTGCCTTGTCTTCTTCTTTCCTATCTATCACAAGGACACTTGTCATTGGATTTAGGGCCCATCAGGATAATCCAGGATAATTTCACCTTGAGATGTTAAAATTATTACATCTGCAAAGACCCTTTTTCCAAATAAAGTCACATTCACAAGGTCTGGGGTGAGGACATGGACATATCTTTTGGGGGGTTGCCATTCAACCCATTCTGGTAGCCTTGGTAACTGTGTGTGTGTGTGTGTGTGTGTGTGTGTGTGTGTGTGTGTTCACTTACTTACTTAAATGTTATTGTTCAGCTTTCATATTTTGAGAGCCGTTCCTTAAATCTGATTCTCTTGCACTCTTTGCAAGTAAGTTTCTTCTTCTGTTTTTTAAAGCTTCCCAGCTTTCCTTTGACAAACTATGATGTAGGTTTGCCCCATTTCCCCCCCCTGATTTATAGATGAGGAAACTGGGGCCCAGAGATGTAGAATGACATGGGAATTACAGGAATTCTCACAGGCAGTCTACTCCAAAAACCCTCCCCCCATAACTTTGCCACTCAAGAGGTAACTCACAATAACACTTTCATGTGTAAACTTCCAGTCCTCTTCCTTTGCATGTATACTTGTTTTATTTTTGTGGAGTAAGAGTCGTCCTGCTTCCATTTCACTACATATCATTCAGCCCAGCAGGCTTTAGTGGCTGCCATCGCTCTTCATGTGAATGTCCATCACTCAGTGTTACTAGTCCAGCACAGGTGCATGTGCAACCTTTTTATGTGCAGAGTGCTGCTGTGTTAGGGAAGAGAGATGAAGAGGCCAGGTCTCTCTCTTTTAGGACCTTGCTAGCTAGTGTGTGCTGCTCAGCCCTGGGTGCAGGCTGGAATCATCTAAGGAACTTTATTTTTTAAGATTTGTTTATTTATTTGAGGGCAGGAGAACACAAGCAGGAGGGGGAAAGGGAGAGAGAATCTCCAGAAGACTCCACACTGAACATGGAGCCTGAGGTGGGGCTTGATCCCTAGGATTATGATCATGATCAGAACCAAAGGCAGATGCTTAGACGCCTGAGCCACCTCAGTCTTATATAATACCAGGTGCTCATTAGATCATGTGCCCTCCTTAATGTCCATCACCCAGTTACTCCATCCCCCTATCCTCTTCCCTACCAGCAACCCTCAGTTTGTTTCTTGTGATTAAGAGTCTCTTATGGTTTGTCTCCCTCTCTGATTTCACCTGGTTTTATTTTTAACTCTCTTCCCCTATGAACCTGTTTGTTTCCTACATTCCACATGAGTGAGACCATATGATAATCATCTTTCTCCAACTAGAGGTGCAAACACAGACACCCTCTAGTTCCATCCATGTTGTTGCAAATGGCAAGATTTCATTTTTTGATGTCTGAGATAGATAGATAGATAGATAGATAGATGATAGATACCACACCTTCTTTATCCATTCATCTGTCAGTGGACATCTGGGCTCTCTCCATGGTTTGGCTATTGTGGACACTGCTGCTATAAACATTGGGGTGCAGGTGTCCCTTTAGATCACTACATTTGTATCTTCAGGGTAAATCCCTAGTGATGTAATTGCTCTGTTATAGCATAGCTCTATTTTCAAATTTTTGAGGAGCCTCTGTACTGTTTTCCAGAGTGGCTGCACCAGCTTGCAATCCCACCAGCAGCGTAAGAAGATTCCCCTTTCTCTGCATCCTCACCAACATCTGTTGTTTCCTGACTTATTAATTTTAGCCATTCTGACTGGTGTGAGGTGGTATCCCATTGTGGTTTTGATTTGTATTTCCCTGATGCCAAGTGATGTAGAGCATTTTTTTCATGTGTCTGCTGGCCATTTGGATGTTTTCTTTGGAGAAGTGTCTGTTCCTGTCTTCTGCTCTTTTCTTGATTGGACTATTTGTTCTTTGGATGTTAAGTTTGATAAGTTCTTCATAGATTTTGAATACTAGTCCTTTATCAGATAAGACATTGCCAGTATCTTCTCCCATTCAGTTGGTTGTCTTTTGGTTTTGCTGTACAAAAGCTTTTATCCCAATAGTTCATTTTTGCCTTTGCTTCCCTTGCCTTTGGAGATGCGTACTGCAACCACGGTCACAGAGGTTGCTGCCTGTGTTCTCCTGTAGGATTTTGATGAATTCCTGTCTCACATTTAGGTCTTTCATCCATTTTGAGTCTATTTTTGTGTGTGGTATAAGGAAATGGTCCAGTTTCATTCTTCTACATGTGGCTGTCCAATTTTCCCAACACCATTTGTTGAGGAGACCATCTTTTTTTGACTGGATATTCTTTGCTGCTTTGTAGAAGATTAGTTGTCCATAGAGTTGAATCCCTTCTGGGTTCTCTATTCTATTCCATTGATCTATGTGTCTGTGTTTGCACCAGTACCATACTGTCTTGGTGATCACTGCTTTGTAATAGAGCTGGAAGACCACGATTGTGATGCCACCAGCTTTGGTTTTCTTTTTCAACATTCCTTTGGCTATTTGGGTGTTTTTGCTAGTACCATACAAATTTTAGGATTATTTATTTCAGTTCTGAAAAAAAAACGTTGATGGTATTTTGATAGGGATTGCATTGAATGTATAGATTTCTCTGGGTAGCATAGACATTTTAACACTATTTTTTCTTCCAATCCATGAGTATGGAATGTTTTTCCATTTCTTCATGTCTTTCTCAATTTCTTTCATGAGAGGGGTGCCTGGGTGGCTCAGTCATTAAGCATCTGCCTTAAGCTCAGGTCATGATCTTGGGGTCCTGGGATCAAGCCCTGCATAAGGTTCCCTGCTAGTCAAAGGGCCTGCTTCTCCCTTTTCCACTCCCTCTGCATTCCCTCTCTCACTGTCTCTCTGTCAAATAAATAAATAAAATCTTCAAAAAAAATTCTTTCATGAGCATTCTATAGTTTTCTGAGTACAGATCCTTTGCCTCTTGGTTTGGTTTATTCCTGGGTATCTTATGGTTTGAGGTGCAATTGTAATGGGATCAACTCCTTAATTTCTCTTTCTTCTGTCTCATTGTTGGTGTAGAGCAATGCAATCAATTTCTGTGCATTGATTTTGTATCCTGCCATTTTGCTGAATTCCTGGATGAGTTCTAGCAACTTTGGGGTGGAGTCTTTTGGGTTTTCCACATAGAGGTATCATGTCATCTGTGAAGTGAGAGTTTGACTTCTTCTTTGTCAATTCGGTTGCCTTTTATTTCTTTTTGTTGTCTGATTGCTGAGGCTAAGACTTCTAGTACTATTTTTTTTTTTTTACTTCTAGTACTATGTTGAACAATGGTGGTGATAATGGATATCCCCACCATGGTCCTGGCCTTAGGGGAAAGGCTGTCAGTTTTTCTCCACTGAGAATAATATTCACTGTGGGCTTTTCATGTATGGCTTTTATGATATTAAGTATGTTCCCTCTATCCCTATACTGTGAAGAGTTCTAATCAAGAAAGGATGCTGTACTTTGTCAAATGGTTTTTCTTCATCTATAGAGAGGATAATATGATTCTTGCCCTTTCTTTTATTGATGTAGTGTATCATGTAGATTGATTTGTGGATGTTGAACCAACCTTACAGTCCTGGGATAAATCCCACTTGGTTGTGGTGAATAATCCTTTTAATAGACTGTTGGATCCTATTAGCTAGTATCTTGGTGAGAATTTTTGCATCCATGTTCATCAGGGATATTGGTCTATAATTCTCCTTTTTGGTGTAGTCTTTGTCTGGAGATAAAGGTAATGTTGGCCTCATAGGAAGAATTTGAAAGTTTTCCTTAAATTTCTATTTTTTAAAACAGCTTCAGAAGAATAGGTATTAATTCTTCTTTAAATGTCAGGTAGAACTCCCCTGAGAAGCCACCCAGCCCTGGACTCTTGTTTGTTGGAAGATTTTTGATTACTGCTTCAATTTCCTTGCTGGTTATTGGTCTGTTCAGGTTTTTTATTTCTTCCTCTCTAGGAATCTCTCTAGGACATGCATCCATGTCCTAGGAATGTAGTTTATGTCTCTAGGAATGCATCCATTTCTTCCAGATTGCCTAATCTAATTTGTTGGCATATAGTTGCTCATAATATTCTTATAATTGTTTGTATTTCTTTGGTGTTGGTTGTGATCTCTCCTATTTCATTCATTATTTATTTATTTGGGTCCTTTCTCTTTTCTTTTTGATAAGTCTGGCCAGGAGTTTATCAATCTTCTTAACTCTTTCAAAGAGCCAGCCCCTAGTTTCATTAATCTGTTCTTCTGTTCTTTTGGTTTCTATTTCACTGATTTCTGTGATAATCTAATTAATTCTCATCTCCTGTTGGGTCTGAGTTTTATTTTGCTCTTCATTCTCCAGCTCCTTTAGGGGTCAGGTTAGGTTCTGTGTTTGAATCCTTTCTTGTTTCTTAACAAAGGCTTGTATTGCTATATACTTCCCTTTTACGACCGCCTTTGCTGCATCCCAAAAAGATTTTGAACTGTTGTGTTTTCATTTCATTTGTTTCCATGAATTTTTTAAATTCTTCTCTAACTTCCTGGTTGGTCCATTCATTCTTTAGCAAGATACTCTTTAGCCTCCATGTATTTGAGTTCTTTCCAAATTTCCTCTTGTGATCAAGTTCAAGTTTCAAAGCATTTGGTCTGAAAATATGCAGAGAATGATCCCAATCTTTTGGTACCAGTCGAGATGTGATTTTTGACCTGTATGTGATCTATTCTTGAGAATGTTCCAAGTGCACTCAAGAAGAATGTGTATTCTGTTGTTTTAGGACGAAATCCTCTGAATATAACTGTGAAGTCCATCTGGTCAAGTGTGTCATTCACAGCAATTGTTTCCATGTTGATCTTCTTCTTAGATGATCTGTCCACTGCAGTGAAGGGGGGTGTTAAAGTTCCCAATTACGATTGTATTATTATCAATGTGTTTCTTTAATTTTGTTATTAATTGCTTTATATAATTGGCTGCTCCCATTTTAGGGGCATAAATATTTACAATATTTAGATCCTCTTGTTGGATAGACCCATTAATTATGATATATTGTCCTCCCTCATCTTTTATTACAGTCTTTGGTTTAAAATCTAATTTGCCTTATATAATGATTGTTATCCAGCTTTCTTTTAATGTCCATTAGAATGATAAATGGTTTTCCACCTCCTTTCAATCTGGAGGTGCCTTTGGTCTAAAATGAGTCTCTTGCAGACAGCCAATCGATGGGTCTTGCTTTTTTATCCAATCTGATATCCTGTTTCTGCACCCTATTTATCTCTCTTTTTCTCAGGTTCATTATTCTCTATCATTTTATCTTCTATATCACTAATTCTTTCTTCTGCCTCATTTATCCTTGCAGTTAGAGCCTCCATTTTTTTTTTATAACAAGTGGATTTTTTTAAAGATTTTATTTATTTATTTGACAGAGAGAGATCACAAGTAGTCAGAGAGGCAGGCAGAGAGAGGGGAGGAAGCAGGCTTCCCGCTGAGCACAGAGCCCAACGTGGGGCTCGATCCCAGGACCCTGGGATCATGACCTGAGCCAAAGGCAGAGGCTTCAACCCACTGAGCCACCCAGGCTCCCCTAGAGCCTCCATTTTTAATTGCATCTCATTAATAGATTTTTTTTATTTCTACTTGATTAAATTTTAGTTCTTAATATTTCTCCAGAAAGGGATTCTCTAGCATCTTCCATGCTTTTTTCAAGCCCAGCTAGTATCTTTATAATCATTATTCTGAAATCTAGTTTCAACATCTTCCTTATATCCATACTGATTAGGTCCCTAGCAGTCAGTACTCTAGTTCTCTTTTTTTAAGGTAAGTTTTTCCATCTTGCCATTCTTGCAGAAAGTAGTCACTTTTCTATTTGTAGATTTGCAGCTATTCGTTTCTTAGATCTCCGGTTGAGTTTGCATGTGTTCAGAATGATTTGATAGCTATTGAGCTGAATTCCTGGAACCAGACAAAACTAAGGTCTCCTACTCCTCCACCATCTTGGACTATCTCTTCTCTGTGCCTTTAGATGGAGGGGGGGGCAGGGTATTAGTAAGTGGTTCAGGAGAAACATCACAGGTCTGGGAATCAGAAGGCCTAGACTTTAGTCCTGTCTTGGAGCTCATATGACCATGGCCCAGTCACTTGCTACATTCAGTACCTGTAATCAGATGGGTCAGTTCTGAATTTCAGGGAAATTCATAAATTTGTGAAGTGACTGCAGATGCCACTGGTCCTTACCATGACTTTGTACAAACCAAAGTGAATTCTGGATTTTAATAGTCTTTCAGGTGCTTATTCTTATGCAATGAACAACGTGAAAAATTACACCTGACTTGAATGAAACGCACCTTAAAGGAATTTTAACTGGCCAAGAGACCACTGGATCTGTACCTTTACATGAGATGAAATGAAGTGTCTGCCAATGAAAAAGAATGGCGGATAGAGGTGACTCCAAGAGCTGCTGCAGAATCTCCTGCAGCCTCAATGTTCCCCATATAGGGCTAGGACAGACAAGCAGACCACTCAGTGTACATGTTCTCACCTACCCAGTGGGGCTGAAAGCCCGTTTGCAAACCTAGCAATCCACGCTTACATGCGCACAGTCACACTCTGCAAAAAGAAGCTGTAAAAATTTTTTTTAATTAATGAATATCATATAGAATTACTGAAGCTATAGATGTTAATCTTCCATCCAAACATTTGTGAAATTAAGCAACTCTGAGATATTTCCATGCCCACTCTGCTTTTTTCTCCCCTTTTCTGTGCCCACTTAACTTTTTTTTAAGATTTATTTACTTAAGAAAGAGAGATAAAGAGAGCATGCAGAGGGGTAGGAGTAAAGGGAGACAGAGAATCTCAAGGAGACTCCCCACCAAGTGGGGAGTCCAATGTGAAGTCCTATCTCATGACTCTGAGATCATGACCTGAGCTGACCAAGAGCCCAGTACTTAACCAACTGAGCCACCCAGGCATCCCTGCCTGCTTGACATCTTTTTTACGTGTCCAACATCCCCAGTTCTCTGCTTACTTTCTTCTATCACCTCACCCTCATTCCATTCCCATTCTACCCTTTCATTTAATTTGAAATTTTATTGACGGGGTGCCTGGGTGGCTCAATCGGTTCAGTGTCCAGTTCTTGGTTTCAGCTTGGGTCATGATC
The DNA here is from genome assembly GCF_964662115.1 of Mustela nivalis. Classification (NCBI taxonomy): domain Eukaryota; kingdom Metazoa; phylum Chordata; class Mammalia; order Carnivora; family Mustelidae; genus Mustela; species Mustela nivalis. The sequence goes on along the minus strand of NC_139027.1, from coordinate 72,928,081 downwards.
TCAGGGTCATGGGATTGACCCCCACTTTGAGCTCTACACTCAATGGGGAGCCTGCTTGAAAAATTTTCTGCTGTCCCTTCCCCTGTTCAATATCTCTCTCTCTAAAATAAATAAATATTTTTTTTTTTTAAGTTACTAGAAAGACTATAGACTTGGTGGTCAGACAGATCTGGATTCAGTTCCCGGCTAATTATGTGTACTTGGGCCAGTAACAAAACCCATTTGAGCCTCAGCTTCTCTATCCATAAAATGGGGATAATGAAAATAAAATAAAATAAAATAAAATAAAATAAAATAAAATAAAATGAGGATAATGGTACTTAGCTGATGTAATAGCACTTAGTGGAGAAGGCTGCTATGATAATTACTCAAAAATATGCACAGAGTATCAGGCATATAGTAGGTGTTCAATAAAGGCAGATTCCACCATTTTTCTCTCTAGAAAGTGCTGCTTTCATTTATTTAAGGCCTAGTAGTAATTTGAATCATATCTTCCTTTTCCTATATGTCTGGGTATTAACACTTGTGTTGTTGCTGTTGCCCTTGTTGTGAAGCATTGCTGTATCTTGAACAGACCCAGGAGGGCTTGTTTCCTGAAATGCATTGATCTTAGCAAATACTCAGTCTCACCCTTAGCAGGGTGCCCTGGCTTTGTGCACACTTAACAGGTAGCCTGCTGGGACAAATGGTGGTGAGTCCTGGGGACACAGGTATAGATGCCACCTTGGCATGAAAGGCACAACAGGATGCAGCCGCCTGCCCTTGAGCCTAGCAAGCCAGGGTCTCCTGCCCTGCCCACTGTTGAAGCTCCTCATTATTCTTCAACACCCCTGTTCTTTCCTGAAAGCCTCAGGCCACTGGTTTCCCACTGACTTTCTCAAGTGAGCTGCTGTCCGAGACTTCAATACAGAGAGAGTGCTGTAGCCTCCTTGAGCCTGGCATCCCAAGCCTTGATAAAGGGAACAAACAGCAGCCTCATGAAGCCGCCAAGATGAAGAAGTGCCACTCAAGTGACATTGGCTCTCCTCTTGGGCAGCTGTGGCTCCCAGATCCGTGTGAACACCTGCACCCTTCCAAGGGCAACCTCTTCTGTGTCTCTGTTGTCTACTCTTCTTATAACCTCAGACTCTGAGACAAGACCTCTTAACTTCTTAGCCCTTGCTTGGAAAGAAAGTGTGATATCTCAGTGCATTTTGAAGCAACAGAGCTGAGTCATGACCAACAGAAAGCTAACTTCTTTTGGTCATACAATGTACCACCACTGTGAAGCCTCTTTCCCCAAGGCTTTCCTCCCCCTCCAGCTCTCACAAACCTTTCACAACCAGCCAGTCCTGCTTTTGAAGCTCAGAGTGTGCAGGTAAGAGCCTGCTCAATACTCTGGAGGGGGCATAGGGGTGTCTGGTCTTGTTCTGGGGACAGTGGTTAAAATATTTGAAAAGCTAGCTCTCCCCAAGAGGTAAATACAATTTCTTAAAGAAGAATCCAGGGGTACCTGGGTGCCTCAGTCAGTTAAGCATTGGACTCTTGATCTCAGCTCAGGTCTTGGTCTCAGGGTTGTGAATTAAAGTCCTGTGATGGCCTCCATGCTCAGCGTGGAACCTACTTAAAATAATGGTGATGATGATGATGCTGATAAAAGAAAAATCTAGATGTCTTTCCCTGGTGCACCAATAAGTCATTTTTGTAATAGATCAAAATCAAATATGGGTATTAACACTTTTATTATCAAAAATCCTTTTTACTGCAAAAGCAGTGCATGTTAATTTTTCTGAAAACCTAGAGAAGCAAAAAAGAAACATCAAAAACTTCATAACCCCCCATCTGCATGTTTACAATAACAACCAATTGTTGAACAGTACAAACTAAGTACAGTGCTCAGCCCATCATGTGCATTTTTAAATTTAATCCAAACAACCCTATACAATAGGTACTATTTAAATCTCTAATAAGTGATTAAACAGTCTCAGATAGAGTAAGTGTACAGCCAATAAGGAACACAGCTGGGATTTGTATCCACTCCTCTCAACTTGGACTATAAGACTTCATTCTCTGTTTAGATGACATCTGGGAGCTGAGGAGCTCTTTCCAGCCCCCAAATCTCAATCCTTCAGAAGCCTCCCACTCTGGAATTCTCTACCTGGTTGGCCACCCCTGTCCATACCCACCTGCCCACCTGTGCCAGCTTCCGCAGTTGCTTCATCTTTGCCAGCTGCCACAGCAACACACTTGCATTTGGTGCTTGGGACTACTACACAGCATGGACAGAACTCTCGCTGGTTAGGCTGCAGATACTGGAGCCAGAGGTCATGCCCATCAATTGCTACCTTATGGGGTGACCTTGGACAAGACCCTAGAGAGTTCCCATCTCTCATGGGAATAATAGCAATCAGTTTTATCTGTGGTTCTAAAGGAGGTAGAGTATACAAGACCAGCCAGATAGCTTAAAGATGTATTTATTTATTTGAGAGAGAAAGTGCCCACAAGGAAGGAAGAGCAGAAGGAGAGGGAGAGAGAGACTCTCAAGCAGACTCCCTGCTGAGCTCAGAGGCTGATGTAGGGCTCCATCTCATGACCCTGAGATCATAACCTGAGCCAAAATCAAGAGTCAGACATTTAGGGACACCTCAGTGCCTCAGTTGGTTGAGCGTCTGCCTACGGTGGGGTCCTGGCATTGAATCCTGCTTCAGGCTTTCTGTTCAGTGGGAAGCCTGCTTGTGCTCTCTTTCTTTCTCACAAATAAATGATAAAAATCTTAAAAAAAAAAAAAATAGTGTCAGACACTTAACCGACTGAACCACCCAGGCGCCCAAGACCATCCAGATAGTTTAAATGTCATATAACAGTCACTGAGAAGGCAAGTGTAAGTTGTATATAACATATTTACAAGGTTCAAAGGGCATTTGATGACATGAGACTGTGAGAACATATGCAGGCAGACCGACTGACAGACATCATAGCTGCCTTGGTTGTGGAACAGAGATAGGCAAATGCATACTGACAGAAGATTTCCCCGACCTGCCAATCCAGAGTAGGCAGGTTCCCTGTGACACTGAATGCGGGGAAGCTGGAACCCTACTGGTGAGGGACGGAGGCTAGGCTGGAGTCAGGAGAGCCTGCGCTGAGAACCGGATTCTGATTTCTCTCTCACCTGCTCTGGGGCAGCCCTTCCTAGAAGAGACTGAGTCCCATGATCCCAGCTCATCTGTTTTGGACTTTCTGGAAGCTGGGGAAATACCCCATAGGCTTTGTCTCTTCGGACCTCAGAATAAGACTTAACTGAGAAATAGGAGAAGACAGTGGGCCAAGGCATGACTGCCCAAACAGGGGGTGGGTCCTGCTGATTTCCACACTCCAGCACGTCAGCTCCACAAGCCCACAGTGCTCAGTTCAAGCTGCTCACTTGTCTCCTCGTGGCCTTCTGGGTCTAGTGCCCTGCAGTTTTAAATAGTCATCTCCTGCAACAGGAAGAAAAAAGTACTGTGTTTCTTCTGGACTTCAACAGGCTCTCAAAACAATGCTGCTTCTGTTTCAGATGATGTTACCCTGAAATGACCTGCCCATCCCTACAGCTGCTCATGCACCTAGTCACGAATTAATTGACTGACTAATATCCTTAGAAAAGACACTGCTGAAGACCCAATGTTGTGTAGAGCTTAGGAGGTTACCCAGGGGTTCACAAACCTGTCCCTGTCCTCAAGGAGGTTAGCCTCCAGATGGCATTTGAGTCACCTTGGAGCTCACCATGGGCACCAGGAAAAAAAAAAAATAGTACAGGAAATGCCTTCCCTGGTGTCAGCCTGAGGACATTTGCCTATTCTGGAAATGTTTACATGAAGATCGCACTGTATGGAGCGTTACACCATATACATCTGCTTTTGCAGTTGTACAGTCCTTATACATTTCTATGGGCTGAGGAAGGGATGACCAGAAACATTCCCAGACTTCCCTGTGGGTCAGCCCTGTAGCAGCAGCTCACTGGGTTTCTCCTCCTTACACCACCTGGTGGCTTGAAGCTTCAGGGTTCTCCTCCGCTGCCCCGGAGATCACAGCTCTGAGGGCTGGGCTGTGCTGTGCTCCAGGGCTGGGGCAGAGAGTGCAGGTTTGTGAGTGGTTTGTTGTAGGCATGGGTGATAAGGTGACAGGGCAGTTCCCCCTCATGAAGGGCCTCAGGTGCTGGGTAAGGAGTGGGACTTTCCTGGGAGCTGCAGGAACTGCTCAAGGGCGGTCCTGATGTGATCACATCTGGAGGCAAGTATGGTGGTAGCTGTGTGACTGGGGGGGCAGAGTAAGGAGGTCGGACTGCAGAATGAGACCAGAAGAAACAGCTCTGGAGGGCAAATCTGTTGTCCCTCTCCTCCTCCCCACACATAGAAGAATGGTTTCTAGACTCAAATAAACCATTTTAATAGCCCAGTTTAAAATTTTAGACACAAGTCAGTGGCCTCTATATTAATTTGGATAATCAAAATTAGCTAACCTGAGTGAGGGAATCTTGTGCTGTGGGCAACAGCTGTGGTAGGGGGCTGCTAGGAGGACAAGCGTGACAGGATCTGGCACTGTGGCTGAGAGAATGCCCAGCGGGAGGTGCTAACTGTGGATTTAGGCAGACTTGAGTTTGAAATCTGGCTCCTCTGTTAAAGGCCATCAGACATTGAAAATGTCACTTAATCTCTGATTCTCTCTACCTCATCTGTAAAATAGATTTCATCATCCCTCTCTCTTTTTTTTTTAATTAAATTATTTATTTTCAGAAAAACAGTATTCATTATTTTTGCACCACACCCAGTGCTCCATGCAATCCGTGCCCTCTAGAATACCCACCACCTGGTACCCCAACCTCCCACCACCCCCGCCACTTCAAACCCCTCAGATTGTTTTTCAGAGTCCATAGTCTCTCATGATTCACCTCCCCTTCCAATTTCCCGCAACTCCCTTCTCTCTAATACCCCTTGTCCTCCATGATATTTGTTATGCTCCATAAAAAAGTGAAACCATTTGATAATTGACTCTCTCTGCTTGATTTATTTCACTCAGCATAATCTCTTCCAGTCCCATCCATGTTGCTACAAAAGTTGGGTATTCGTCCTCTCTGATGGAGGCATAATACTCCATAATGTATATGGACCACATCTTCCTTATCCATTCGTCCTTTGAAGGGCATCTTGGTTCTTTCCATAGTTTGGCGACCGTGGCCATTGCTGTTATAAACATTGAGGTACAGATGGGGCCCTTCTTTTCACGACATCTGTATCTTTGGGGTAAATACCCAGGAGTGCAATTGCAGGGTCATAGGGAAGTTCTATTTTTAATTTCTTGAGGAATCTCCACACTGTTCTCCTAAGTGGCTGCACCAACTTGCATTCCCACCAACAGTGTAAGAGGGTTCCCCTTTCTCCACATCCCCTCCAACACATGTTGTTTCCTGTTTTGTTAATTTTGGTCATTCTAACTGGTGTAAGGTGATATCTCAGCCTGCGCGATTATGGCATTAGAGTATTCAAAGTGCCTAGCCCACGGTCGGCACTCAGTGATCTTAGCTTGTCCCGGTTTCTCCATGGGGATGGCTGCCATCAACCTGGCTCTGCCCTGTAGAGCAACAGTGTCCTTTAGTGGCCGAACCGGGAATGACAGGTCTTCCAGGTGCCCAGGCCCTGCTCCTGCTTCACCCCCACATCGCACAGCTTCAAATTCTCCTTTGTCCTCCACAATCAGAGCTGACAACCCCTAGGACCAAGCCAGCAAGAAGAGACTGAACCCCACTCTGGTCAGCAGATGATAGGCTCCACTGTCCTAGTACTGAAGGACCTCAAACCCCGTGGGTTCTGAGTCTTGGGCTAGGAAGAAAACACACCCTGGAGTAGCCTGGGAACAGTTTTCTAGAGATGGCCATGACCTCCAACCCCTCTACCCTATCCCCAGGAATAGTGTCAGTTGAAAGCAAAATGCCAGCTGCACAGGTCTTCCCCAGCAGCACAAGGAGGGACGCCATTCATCAAACACTGGGCACCAAGCAAGCCTCTGGTTCCACACCAGGCTGCAGGCACCATGGCCAGCAAATATGAAGCCCAGCCCCCAGGTAGCCAACTATTTAGCAGCATAAGGACTTTGGCCAAACAATCGCCTGCATACGGAATCACAAATCATAATAAAGTTATGAAGGAGAGGGTCAGGGTGCTGACTTCACCCAGAAGCAGATAAGGTGTGCTCTTCACTGCTCCCATGGGTATCAGGAGCACCTCTCTTGGTTAAGGTGCTGCCCCAACGCTGGGTGTTCTTGGAATACATTGAAATGTTTATTACTTTTTGGAGATGTGCTGATGTAGCTCTGGGTTCTCTGTTCCTCTGGTTGGTAAACAGTACTCAGGGAAGTCACCAAAAGATGGACACGCATTAGTTAAGTGCTGGTTTCTAAGAAGAGCAATTCCAGGAGCAGTTCAGAGGTCCTGAAGCGGGATCTCATGGCTCATCAGGGCATACAGCAATCACGGGCAGGGACAGTAAGGCCAGAGCAATAGGCAGGGCAGTAAGAACGAGAACCCTTCTGGGCTTCTGCCTCACTCCCACCTTCCTGCCCACCCACCCACTCCCAGGCCCACTGGGACAGACCCCTCTTGCTGCCTTCCTGAGCCCCTCACTGCCCGGATGCCTCCATTCAGTCTTTTCCGGACTCCAGCTTTTTTTTGCCTTTTCTCTATAGCATCCTATCAACTGTGTCAGAGACGTTTTCCGTCTCTCCCTTCTTTCCACAGAAAATCCTAAGTAAAATCTGACCTTCAAAATCACACTCCCATGCCTAAGCTGCAAGGATTTCTGGCGGGGCAGGGATGAAAGGGGAAAATATGCTCCTTCCCGAACCCTCAGCGGCTCTTGTCCTGAATCCAGAGACTGGCTCTCAGCTCTGCACTAGCACATTCTGAGCCCTGCTGATGGAAGCAACACTTACACACGCTCCTTCTCTTTCTGAACATTCAGGTCCACACATGGGAATCAGCCTGGGGCCCTGCCAGCTCATCCGGCAGGTGGCTTGAGGTACAAAAGGAAAGAGCATGGCATCTGGAGTCTAAACCACTGGGCTTGTAACTTGGCCCTGTCATTTTTTTTTTTTTTTAAGCTGTGTGTCCTTAAATTTTTCAACTTCTCTGGGCTTTGATTTCTTCATTGATGAAGTGAGGAACAAGACTTTTTCTGCCTCCTCTGCAGAGGGCTTCTGAGGATCAGGTGAGGCACTGCAGTGGTCCCCAGATGAGGCTCCTGAGATGGGTGCCACCCATGAGGGCATCCTCACCAGCCCACAGTAAGCTGAGGAAAAGGAGGACAATGGAGGGACGTGTTCCCAAAGGTAAGACTCACTCCACTGGAAGGACCGGCCTTTATTCTCAGCCTGTGTCCTTCTTTGCATTGACATTACATTTATTTGAGGGCTTGGTGGGGGGCACAGTTGTTAGGCATCAGACCCTTGGTTTCAGCTCAGGTCATGATCTCAGGGTCATGAGATCGAGCCCCTCGTGCTCAGTGCAGAGTCTGCTTGAGTTTCTCTCTCCCTCTGTCCCTTCTGCCATGCTCACTCTCACACGCACCCTCGCTCTCTCTCCTCTCCATCTGTCTCAAATAAATCTTTAAAAAAAGAAAGACATTGCATCTACTTTTATGAAATGATGTTAGAACTTTTTTTTTAATGCTTTCCCTTGACAAAATGAAAGGGTAACTATTCTATTTGGGGAAACTTGGTGCTCTGTGAAACCCCAAATCCACCCAAATAAGGGAACAAGAAAGCCCTCTGCAAAACCACAGGTACCTCTCCTGCTGCCCCACCTCCCGGACTCCTGGCCACAGTATGTGTCCTTGGTGGTGGCCTTCTCATCCTGGCATTCAAAGCGAAGACTCTGGAATCCGACCATTAGGGCTTCAACACCAGTCATGTACTTTCTAGCTATGTATGTATGATCAATGACACATCGCTTATGCTTGAGCTTCAGTATCTATAGTGAAGATTCAAAGTAAGGCACATATGGGGCACCTGGGTGGCTCAGTTAAGTGTCTGCCTTTGACTCCGGTCATGATCTCAGGATCCTGGGATGGAGTCCCACATCAGGCTCCCACTGCTCTGCTGGGAGCCTGCTTCCTCCCTCCCTCTGCCCCTCCCTTCTACTTGTGCTTTCTCTCCCTCTTTCTCTCTCTAATGAATAAATAAAAAATCTTTAAAAAAAAAAAAAAAGTAAGGCACTAAAACAGCGTGTGGCACATATGGGTACTCAATGAGTGTGAGCTGTGATTATATAATGATTTCTCCTCCCAACCCTTAGCTTCCAGGTAACAGCTGCCTGTGCTAAGCCTTAAACCGCTATGCCCTCTGCTTCTCTGTCTCCATCTCCACAGCCTTTCCGGATCCGCGTTTAGGGGCCAAGAAATTTCTCCCGGAAATTTCTGGAAAGGGAAACATACAGGACTGTTCCCAATAAGTAGAAGGAAGGGTTTTAACTATACTTTCATTTTTCCCTCCCTTCTAAGACTCTGTCCATTGACTTGCAAAGGAAGAATCGCTTTCAGGTTTTCAGCCATCTTCTGCCACAGCTAAGCCAGAAAGGGAAATTGAAAGCTGAAGACCAGAGAGGAATACCTGGCTGGCGGAGGCCAGGTGTTTGGTTTGTTTGCTTGAAGGGAGTCCTTTTCTACCTTTAGTTTCCCTTTCTCGGGACGTAGACTCACAATCCCTTCCGCTCGTGGCCAACATGTGTGCTTTCAGTCATTCACTAAGAAGACCGTGCAGTGTGTCTCCCCTGTGATTGCACACGTGCGGGAAGCTGGGGCACGCACCTGCCACCAGTGCTCTATTCAAGTGAGATAGAACGCACAGCCGGCCCTTGGTTGGGGACAGCCCAGCCGCGTTTGAGCATAAGTAGACAAGAGGCTTGATCCTGGACTTTAAGAACAAGCTGAGAATGCCAGCTAGTCCCCAGCTCCACGCTCTGGAGAGTCAGCTGCTGATGCCACCTTCGGAGCCCACAAAGGTAACATGCTTTTGCTCTTGCTTATAGGTTGTGCTATCTGCATAAGTGACAGAAGTTTGCAAGCAACAGTGTTTCCATGTTTTTCATGCTTTGAATAATGGACTCCACGTGGCCTCTTGTTAGACTCTCTACTGATTTTGTCCCTAAGAGCCCCCAAAATGCATGCAGAGGGTTTTGCCTTTCAGAGCTGCTTTAATCCAGGTCTGGCTCCTTTTATCTGTGGTTCCCTAGGCTCTACCCTCTCTCCCCACTCTGCTTACACCCCCAGCCTGGTGGTCAGATGGCTCAGGTGGGCCATAAATGTCCCCAGGAAGAGAGGAAACAGGTCCAGGCCAACATGAGAATCAAGAATACTAAGAGTCACCCTAAGTGGTCAGCTCAGGGCACAGGGGCCCCTGTGAAAGCAGTGACCATGCTGACTGGCTGTGCAGGAGCTGGGGCTGGGGTCCCCTTCCTCTGTCGGATGTGGGCTGTGTGAAGAAGGGGTAGACATGAAGCCTGGGTAGACCACCAATAATGCCCACCACACAGTCATTCTTTAACTTTGGAAACTGCTGACAAAAAGGTGTGCCTACAAATTTGGAGGGTTTGTGGACTTTTGAAGTCCATCTCTGGGAGCCAGGAACCCCTACACAGTCCTGTTTGATTCAGCAGCTGCTACATGCTCCCCTTGGAAGAACTCACACCTTTATGTCCTACTTCTCCTCAGAAAGTCCTCTCTCATTACCTGAACTCCCCCAGTTGGCGGTGGCCCACGTCCCCACGACTTTGCGCCACTGTCCCTCTCCACCTTGGTTCCCCCACCCACTCCCAAGAGCCACTGCTCCTGGAGATTTCCTGAAGGTAGCCTTTGATCCTGGGTTGTTCTTCCCACATTCTCCTCCAGCCAAATGCTAACCTTAAAGCTGAGCCCTGCCAAAGGCCCCTAGGCAGCCCAGAGTCTTGGGAAGCCTGTAGCTCCTTCCCTCGTGGCTCCTGTGAGACACTGTGCTCCGGTTGTCAAGTGGCTCATAGAACAGAAGGATCTCCAACTTGCCCCAGAGCAAAACAGGCCTCCTTGCTGCGGGCCTCCTGCTTCACTCCAGCGGGACTGAACGAGGGAACAGACGACCAAAGATCTGCATGTATCCGGCTCCACCCTCTTGCAGTCTGACCACATTTTCTCATTCTGTTTCCCCGCTCCCCGGCTAGACTATGGAACAGAGCCTGGTGCTGTGATTCACACAAGGAGGGGACATGTGACTCTGGCCTCCCCAGCACAGGCCCTAAATGGCTGTGCCAACAGGGCCTGGAGCACAAATGGGCACTGGGCACACTGACTGCCAGTCTCTGTGATGATCTAGGAACTCAGAAAAGTAACAAACTAATTTTTAGAGAGAAAGGATTCCTTATCTCCCAAGTTAATCCCTTATTGTCTCTGATCTTGACAGGAACTGATCTTGTGGTCCTCCAAGGACCACAAACCATGCAGTAGGACTTCAACTAGAATAAATAAGAACCTGTTGAACATGTTCTTTGTTTAATTCCACATATTTTGTTAGAATAGCTACTATGGTCTAGATCGTAAGGATGTGTCAGTGAACAGACAAAATCACCATCCTTCTAGAATGTCCTTTCTAGAGAAGAAAGGTAAGCAATAAACAAATAAGTGTAATATTTAGTAGGCCTGATGGCGAAAGTAGTTTAGAGGAAAGTAAAGTTGGGGAATGAGAATGAGGACCAAAGGGAATAAGAGTAAGTTTGGAAAGTTCAACAGGGTAGTCAGAGAGAGGTTCATTGATGAAGTGACATTTAGTAAAGGCCTAAAAGAGAGGAGGGATCAAGCCCTATGGAGAGCTGGGGAAAGGCTTTCGAGGTGGGGGGGCGGCTGGGGCGGAGACAAGTGCAAAGGCCCTGTGGTGTGGACAGGTCCCGGGTGATAGAGAAACAGTGTGGAAGGCTGAGTGGCTGCAGCGTAGTCAAAGTACTAAGTGTCCAGGCCTGGGGTTAACCTTCAGAGCAATTCAAGGTAGGGGAACAACACAGTCCTTAACCTCAAAGAAGCAAGGAGTTTCTAAAGCCCACAAAGCAAATGCTAAAATAATAGCACACCTAGAAAAGGTCGAGTCCGGTCCATGCTGTGAGAGTTCAGAAGAGAAAGCTCAGGGTGCTCAGGGCTTCAAGGGATAGTGGAGACCAGCTGGGTAGGAAAGGAAGAAGGCGGCATGGGCACCGTATGCACTGTGGGACAGTCTGATCAACTATTAGACATGTTGCTTATGAGTTAAGTCTCTGAAATTACTGCCTCTTGGGATTTGGGGAGACAAATCAACAGAGGTTCATATTGTGCAGATATTTTCTCCCAGGAAGAGAAACTCTGTATCAAGGCCTCTGTCTTGTCTTTTGTCTTTTCTTTTTTCTTTTGTTAAGATTCTAATCATTTATTTGTCAGAGAGAGAGAGCACTAGCAGGGGGAGCAGGAGAGGGAGAATCAGGCTCCCCACAGGCCAGGGGACCCTCCCCCACCAGGATCATGACCTGAGTTGAAGGCAGATGCTTACCTGACTGAGCTACCCAGGCATCCCTGGTAAAATTATTCTTAAAATTATCTGGTTTAATAATTCTTAAATTGATTAAAAGTTCAAAGTAGCAAGACAGTGGACACAGAATATTAATCTTGCATACAGAACCTTCTGAATATGGGCCCCATCTGAGTGTGGGGCCTGTCTGAGTGTGGGGCCTGTGTGACCATACTGGTTGCAACCCATGGAGCCATTTGGGGAACAACTTTCAACACACGTGTCTTATGGTTTCAGTCCTCTGTTGCTCCCAGTAGCTCCTGTCAGAGCTGGATGTATCCTCAGACTGGCATTAGGAGAGGTGTGAAGCTCCCCACTACAGGATAAAAACATCCGCCAAGGCTCAAGGAGTATCACCTGACCATCCCCAGATTGGAATCACTGCTGCCTTATCAGCTCCTTCCAGGTGCAAAAAGTACCTCAGCGTCTTGGGTGCCTGGTTACTTTGTGTCAGATATAATAACTTGCCTGGTGATTGATTTTTAAAAACTGGAGAGGCTTCCATCTGCCGGCCTCTGAAATCAGACCCATGTTTCATGTTTCTCAAACCCTGTGTGCCTTTGAGAAAATTCTATAAACCCATAAACACTTTTTCTCTCTCCAAGGAGCAGTTTAACCTTAATACCACTGACTACTGAGTTGTGTGGAGAATACCTTCTCTTTGAGGCTTCATTGCTCACCCCAGGGCCTGGGTGAATATGCACCTTCACTTCATTATGGAAGATGTCAAAAGCCTCTAAAGGAAAAGAAAACAGATTTTTAGTTAAACCTATAAGGGAATAGAGAGGAAATACCAATAGTAGAGTTTTCTATTTTGATTATGGATCTGGTTGTAAAACCAGAAATCTGGTTTTACAAGAGTAAAGAAAAGCCCCTAAGCATAGTACCTTTTTTGTTGTTTTGTTTTGTTTTTTAAAGATTTTGTTTGACAGAGATCACAAGGCAGAGAAGCAGATGGCCGGGACGGTGTGGGGGTGGGATGTGGGAAGCAGGCTCCCTGCTGAGCACAAGAGTCTGTTGCAGGGCTAGATCCCAAGACCCTGAGACCAGGACCTGAGCTGAAGGCAGAGGCTTAACCCACTTAGCCACCCAGGTGCCCCTACAGTAGCTTGTTTTAATACCCAAATACATCACCAGGCAACTGAGAGCATCTAACTTATTTGGTCATACAAGGGTATCTGAATAAATCCCACATCTCTGTTGGGCCCTTGTCCTCTGTCTGCACAGAAACTGGCACCTGTGGGCCTGACAGCTGTGGCCGTATCAGGAATCAGCAGTGCCAGGGTCAGCAATGTAGCCAGAGGAAAGTTCCATCAAAGGGCTTTTTGGTCAGGAGGTGTTGAGGGCCCAGAAGAGCATGGTGGACTCTCCGGGGTGCTCAGAGCCCCAGACCGCGCCCAGCCCCGACTACGGCAGAGTTTCTGAGAGGGGCTCCAGAAGGGACCTGGGACCCCCACAGTCAGTTGGGTGGTGCTCAGAGCCATTGTTCTTTGAACATTTATGCCAGTGCGACCAAATTCACTAAGCACAGGCTGGAGAAGTTAGATATATCTGCTTAAATTCAAAGCCAAAGACACTCGGGGCTATTTTCTGAGGAGTCCTGGTGGTTGAATAATCATTCCGTGTGCGATATGCCTCCTGCCTTGCCTTACACTGTCTTTCCTCAGTCTTTTTTTTTTTTTTTTTAAGATTTTATTTATTTATTTGACAGAGAGAGATCACAAGTAGGCAGAGAGGCAGGCAGAGAGATAAGGAAGCAGGCTCCCTGCTGAGCAGAGAGCCCGATGCCGGACTCGATCCTACGACCCCGATATCATGACCCCAGCCGAAGGCAGCGGCCAACCCACTGAGCCACCCAGGCGCCCCTCAGTTTTTCTAAATGCGGGGAAGGATTTAGCGGTCATCCCTGGTTTTGATGCGCTATACCACAGTGCTGCCACCAGAGGGAAGCACTGTATTTCAGAATGGCAGTTTGAGAGCCTTTAAAAAACAAACAATTTGAGGTCCCCCACCCCAACCTTGTCACTACTACTCCCTTCGTATTCTTCGTTAAGGCCTTGCTTTCTTCTGTTTCCTATTCTGGGGAACCTTAAAGCCATCTGAAATTATTCCATTGCTGTTGTGAGGGAAAAAAAATTGATTTCCTCTCTTGGGATGGACCAAGCAAAATCATACCATAGTAGACCCCACCCCAACCTAGGTAAACCCTGCTAGACTCTTTCTCTCTCCCCCTCTCCTTCCCCTATCCCCTCTCTCTTTCCTTACATGCAAAGTTTGCTGCCCATTAAAATGAATGTCAGACATCAGTGAGCAGGCGAGGAAAACATTTGAGGAAGTAATAGGTCAAGCCAGTAGTGTCCGTGTCTGAATCTCTGGTCCCAGTAACATCAGAGCCTCTAACATGAAGTCTTGGCTCCTAGCCCCGGACCCAGCTGTCCTTGGTAGTGCTTGGCTTCCAAACTGTTTCCTAATCATGCCCATGACTGAGCCCAGTGTAAAAGTGCCTGCGAGTGTCAGGGAATTTCCTCTGTGAGACCTGTTTTTCTTTACCCTGTCCCAATCCAATTGCTTCTCAGCCCTTTTGGCTAAGATCAAGTGTACCCTGTTCCAGTCCACAATTAGCCAAATCCTGGCCCACGCTGCAGGCTGGTGTTTGGCTGTGAGACTCCTCCTCTCCCCTTCCTCCACCTTCTGGGCTCCTTCTGGCAACCAGTACCCCTCCTCAGGCTCCAAGGGAATCTAGAAAAAGATTTCTTCCCAGGCTGCTTTCCTCAAATTTTACCTCTGCATCTCTTGTCTGCTGGGGTGTGGTGCTCCATTGGAAGTCCTGCTGGGGAAAAAGAAAGCTCATGCATCATTCACAACAAGATTTTCACATTTTAAAAAACAAACAAACAACAACAACAACAAAAAAAAAAAAAACACCTCTTTATTTTTTTAGGTAATCTCTACAGCCAACCTGGGGCTTGAGGGACCATAACCCAACAGAATTGAATTCTAGAGGTGTGACCCCTTAGTTTTGGAGCAAGATATATATACATAGAGGAGACCAGGTTACCATGTAGGGAGCTGCTCTTCATGGGCCACTAAAACTAGCTTTGAATCTACCCAGCTGATACAGGGCTACATGTACCCAGCCAGGTCCTCTGCCAAGCACTGCTGCTTTCACAGAGCCAGAGGTGATCTCATCACAGCGGCTGGGCTCTCTGTTTAATCTGTCCTGAGCACAGAAGCACCTCTGATAACCTTTGCAGGTGACAGTCTGTCTTGAGCAGCTCCTACATATTCCATACTGGGCTAAGCTCTAAAGAGGATATGGTGAAAGAACACTCAGTCCCTCAAGAAGCCTGCCACCCACCTCCTCCCAGAAGCTACCTTCCCCCTCCATGTTTTTCTCATAGGCTTTTAATAGGTCATTTCCATAGTCCCACTCCATTGAGCAACATTGCATGCTCAGAATGGTGATGTCAGGTTTTATTACACATTCCCATTACAAACTTTGGTGTATAATATTTACATACGCACTGGTTCTCACCAAGGAACTCAAAGCCATTTATGGTTCCTGTCTCATTTGCTCTCACGGGAGCCCTGAAGGTAGAAGAGAAGGTGTGGGGCTTATTCTATCTGGGAACAAAGAGACTGGAAGAAACTTCCAGGCCTTCTCTGATATAAGAAAAGACTCCTCCAAGGATAACGACGGTCACCCTTTTCTGCTTTATCAACATTTTGAGTTGGTAATCCTCGGGCCATCTTGTGAAACTGACAACTTGCTGGATGATAATCCTCATTCAGGAGCCAGGGTTCTCCTCTCGAGTTCATAAGGCAAACTGAATCACTGTGGATTCTGTGACAGGACTTGGGACAAGGACCAAGGTTTAAGAGCTCGCCTGGATGGTCAACCAGAGCCAGGCCTTGGCAAGTCCAAGGGGATGAGTATAGGGTCTCAGGTCAAATGAGAAGTTAGAAGAACCTAGACATTTTCATTCAAATGGCACTTCATTATTGTAGAGACACATGAGAAAAGGTGAAAATGCGGGTGTGTGACAGCTTGTCTGGGAACATGACACCAGGGTTACCAGTGGGGCAGGAGATTGTGCTCAAGTGCAGTGTGAGAAGTAGACAGAGAGCAGGGTTTTGGGGGGGGGGAGGGGGAAGACTGATGGACTCTGACCAATCCTGTGAACTCTGACAAGATGTGTAGACTTTATTCTAATGATTCTCTTCCTGGCTTACACAGAATGGACACCTGTTCAGATTTGATTGTGAAAGACTCTTCAGGGCTTTGATGAAGAGAATAAGTCCGAGAGGCCAGAGGTGGCACAGGGCATCGCTCTGGAGGCTCCCCTGGAAGTCAGGCAGGGCCAGGCATCTGGACTACAGTGTGGCAAAGAAGGCAAAGAAAAAATCCCAAGGATGATGTGGAGAGAAAGAACCCTACACTAGAAATTGGATTTCCCTATATAAACTTTCGTATCTAATACAATTTCATATCCTTTGAACTACCAGGTATCTGGAGGGTAACAGAGTAAAAGTAGAGTCTAACATTAGAATTCTCAAAATCTTACTATATGCCAGGTACTGCTTTAGGCTCTTATAACCTATAGCATACCAAGGGCTGTGGAATAGGATTCCAGCTTTGCATTTATCATCTATTTGACATTGGATAATTTACTTAAACTCTCTCATCTATATAATGGGGTTAATAATACCTTTCATTCCGAGTGGGGGGAATGGGCAGAATGGGTGAAGTGGGGAGAGGTTAAGTAACTTACCCAGAATTTTCACCTCTGGTCACAATGGAGTAACAGGAATCGAATTTACCTTCCCACTGTCAACAATCAAAAAACTAGACAAAAACGCATAAAGCAAATGTGATTAGATGTTAGACAACTGGCAGCCCGTGTGTGTGATCCCTAAAAGAAGGGAAATGCATGAAGTGATTTCCCTGGTTTTCTGCCTAGAAACATATTCTAGACCATGGCACAGGGAGAGCCCAGGGGACTCGCTGAGTTGTGAGAGAGATCAGAGTACAGGGGCAGAGGGTGGACAGTAGCTGGAATTTGTAGGGCAGAATTCCAGAGAGGATGGAGTTACAAGAGAGAAAGAGCTTGAAGGTACCCTTGAATCTTTGCTCAATAGTAAATAGAGTAAAACTCCATGAAAATATGAACACAGAAGAGAAATGGGAGGTCTGGAAAAAAAAAAAAAGGAATTTCTAGAGGGAATTAATATGAGTAGATACCATGAGAGATAAAATTACTGAACTTGAAACATGGCAATAGAAACCAGCCAAAGTGAAGCAGAAGAAAAAAAGGACTTCAAAAAAACGAACAGAGGGGCACCTGGGTGGCTCAGTCAATTAAACAGCCAACTCTCTGATTTCCACACAGGCCATGATTGCAGGGTCCTAGGATGGAGCCCCGCATCAGACTCTGCACTTAGTGGGGAGTCTGCTCGAGGAATCTCTCGCTCTCTCTCCCTCTGCCCCAGCCCTGCTGACTCTATCTCTCTATATATAATAAATAAATAGAGGCACCTGGGTGACTCAGTGGGTAAAGCATCTGCCTTTGGCTCAGGTCATGATCTCAGGGTCCTGGGATCGAGCCCACATGGGGCTCCCTCCTCCACAGGGAGCCTGCTTCTCTCCCTCTCCCTCTGCCTGCCACTCTCCTTGCTTGTGTTCTCTCTGTCAAATAAATAAATAAAATCTTAAAAAATAATAATAATAAAATTAAATAAAATATATGCATGTAAAGAAAAGAAGGAAGAAGTAAAACATGTGATTACAATAGCCTAAAGGTGGATGGGAGAGAAGAATTGGAAGTATATCATTGTAAGGTTCTTAAATTTTACGTGAAGGGGTATAATAACATTTTAAGGTATTCTGGGATATGTAGTATATCTGAGGTTGCGCAAACAGTGGAGCTGGGAGCAAATCAAAATCTCCCAATCACAAAGCCTTATATAGAGAAAGCAGATGGGAGAACAGGCTCACACCGCTGTGGGAGTCCTACAGTGCACCAAGACAGAGTTGTGCCGAAGGCTGTAGGAATTAAGCCCCTCATCCCTGTAGCCCATGGAATTGAGTCTTCTAAAAAGACATGTTTAAGTCCTAAACCGCAGTACTTGTGAATGTGACCTTGCGTGGAAATGGGGGGTTTGCAGATGTCTTCAAGGTAAGAGGAGGTTATGGGCACCTGGGTGGCTCAATTGGTTAAGCATCTGCCTTTGGCTCTGGTCATGATCACAGGGTCCTGGAATGAAGCCCCACATGGGGCTCCCTGCTCTCTATCTCTAGAGAAAGATAGAGTCAGCAGGGCTGGGGCAGAGGGAGAGGGAGGGAGAGATTCCTCGAGCAGACTCCCCACTTCTCCCTGCTTCTCCCTCTCCCACTCCCCCTACTTATGTTCCCTCTCTTGTTCTCTCTGTCAAAAAAATAAATAAAATAATTTGTAAAAAATAAAAATAAAGGAGGCTATACTGGATTATGGTGAGCCCTGTTGTAAAGACTGGTGTCCTTTTGAAAAGAGAAATTTGGACACAGAGGGGAAAGAAACACAGGGAAAGTGCTATGTGGCTATGGGGAGGCAGAGACTGGAATGATACTTCTCAGCCTAGAAACACCCAGCATTGACTCAGCCCACCAGAAGCCTGAAGAGACAAGGAAGGACTTCCGCTAGGGTCCTCGGAGGAGCCATGGTCCTGCCAACACCTTGATTTTGGACTTCTGGCCTCCAGAACCATGAGAGAAGAAATGCCTATTATTTTAAGTCGCCCAGTTTGTAGTAGATTGTTACAGCGGTTCTAAGAAATCAATACAGTCCTGAAAACTTGCTTTTCTGTCATGTTCCCAGTCTGCCAGGTGAAAAATCTCTGGGGCCCAGGGAGGAAGTGAATGAGGATAGCGAGGTTCTAAGTTGAAAAAACAAACCAGCTTCAGGATCTAAGAGCGGTGAAGGAGGGAACTGGTTCGACTGGTTTTCTCATAAAACCCAGTGACTTTCATCTCAACCAGGGTGAATTTTAAAGTTAATTGACTCAGTGAGTAACAAGTAATGCTTGAACAGCTTGCCGTGTGTGTGTGTGTGTGTGTGTGTGTGTGTGTGTGTGTGTGTGTGTCTCTCTCTCTCTCTCTCTCTCTCTCTCCCCATCCCTGTGTTAGGCCCACAGAGAAAAGCCAGATGAATCAGATGCCCTCGATCTTGAAAAGCTCTTTCTAGGAGGACTCACCTCAGGGAAAGGTATAATGAAATAGGTCAAAGAAATTAGTCAAGTAAGTGAGTAACTAGCTACAGGGGCTCAAAATCAAGAGTGATTCATTCCACCTAGAGGAAAATCAGCCAGAAGGCTTCAGGGAGGAGGAGGAGACACTGCGCCAAATAATGCTTCACAGTAGAGTCTGCTGCCCCAAGGACAAGCTGATCTTCTGTGTCCAATAGATACAGACGGAGGAAAACAAATCTACCAGGAATGCTGGGGGTTTTCCAGGAACATTTCACGATAATTAGGTAGTAGTGTGCGCTGCTCCGTGGAGAGGTATAAAGCTGTCTAGCCCTGGCTTGAGCAGAGGGCGATTCTCTGGGCTCTCAGAGTCTCTTGTTTTCCCTCCTGGTTCTCCACATGAGGCTGGTGTTCATCACCCCATTCTGCGGAGGCTGAGGAAAGTGACAAAGTTGGAGGAGGGACAGAGTGACATGGAACTGCACATGATCTCTTAGCAATGGCATTTTGATGGAGAGCTGGTAGGTAAGGAGGAGAGGGCAGACCTTTGTCTAAAATTTGCAGGAGTCAGGGTAAGAGAATAGACTGCATGTCCCAGCTCCATCCACATTCCCAAAAGGTAGCACCTCTTAGCCTCAGTTGGGCCTCCCCAGTGGCATGGCCCAGAGTCTGGAAAAAGGACCCAGAGAAGAGGCCAAGTCAACCCTGAAAGCAAACATGACCCTTTTGAACAAGGAATTTTGGTGTCCTGAGTACCCAGAATGTGGTCTAAAAGGGAGGTGCAGGCTCTGGTAGACATATTCCCGTGGCCCTCTTGACCTTTAACCCAGGGGGAAGAGGCATGGCTGGAACAGGCCTGGAGCAGGACCCTCTAAAGCCCAATGCCTGAGCTGACTGACCTTAGGTTCCTCTGAGTCTAATGTAGAATTGGGCAGGAACGCTCTTCAGCTTGACATGAACAGATACTGAGTTTCTTGGTTTTGTTCTGGTAGCTGGACAAGCTAATAATACCAGTCATCACAGCAGCCTCTGTAAAAACTTTCATGGAGGGTAATGTGTCTGAAGCAGTGGTTCTCAACTGGGGGCAGTCTGGCCATCAGGGACATTTGCCAGTGTCTGCAAGCATTTCTGGTTTTCACAACTGGAGGTGCTACTAACACTTTGTGGACAGAGCCCCCCCTGCACCAAACAGTGATCCAGCCCCAAATATCAATAGTGCTGAAGTGTGATACATGAATTTTTCAGTATCTTGAGCATGTGGACCTGCTGTAAGATGCTGAGCCTGGAAAGCATGCGATCGATCACAAGAGTTGGGGCTCCTCAAGGACTCCTGCTTCCAGAAAAATGGGTCAATATTAACAGAAAAACAACTTGATGGTGAACTTGGGACTGTGCTATCAGCCTCAACAAATGGACTTGCAGCCCATACCAAGATGCACTAACACCAACTAGTCCTGAGCCGTCAACCGTCTTTCCTGTGCTCCTTGCCACCCACCACCCACATCACCTCCACCGTCCCCTTGTCTTTGTTCTTCACAGGGGCAGCTTTCCATCCAACTAAAACTCCAATGCTTAAACTAACTGAATTTTTTTTTTTTTTTGCATGCCTCGCAGTGTCTGCTTTTCTTTTATCAGGCTGTATAACTTGGCTGTATAACACAGGCAGAATTTGGACTTAGGTCTGTGTGGTCAACTGAGCGACCAGTACTAGTCCCCCTCAGCAGCCAAGGGTCTGAGAGGGATGCTTTGGGTGACATTTCACCAAATGTTTTTGACCTCCCTCTAGCCAGAGCAGAAAGTGGTGGCCAGGACATTCTGAACAACAACCCGCCTTCTGCCCCCACCACCCCAGGTTCATGATGAGCCGGCAGCGCCAAGTCCAAGATCATACCCCTCCTCTTCTTGGTAAGGCCTGGGATCCCGGCAGTTCTGGGATCTTAAAATTTTTCAGGCTCCTAAACTTTCCAATAATGTTTTCCAATAATTTCCAATGCTTTTTTTCCCTCAAAAAATGTCCCTAATAACTAGCTAAGCAAAAAGGAAAATATCTATTTTTAATGACTCTGCCAATTCTTGATTATTCTGGGAGGAATTCTATGTGAGAAATCCCCAGATTACTCTTTTCTTCAGATTGTTCATTCATTCCTTCAAACATCTTTATGTGGCATCTACTAGATACCTGCCCCTTCGCATGGGTGTGTGTGTGTGTGTGTGTGTGTGTGTATGGTGGTAAAGAGCCATTTTCCTGTATACTATCACACAGGCTGATTCCCAGATTTACCATTTCAGTCTGGAAAGAAAGAAAAGCATCTAATTAAATATTTGCCATGCAATTTCACCAGAGTACAAACAACCTAGGAAATAGTTCCTGAAAGCTCAGTTATTTTGAGGGCTCTGTAAAGGGGTCTTCAAAAGGTGGTATCAGAGAAAGGAAAGGGATGGAAGTTTCTGAGAGACGGGTTATTTTTAAAAGAAACTTTGTTTGATGTGGTGCTTTTCCTACAGATAAATAGTACCCCCATCTTTCAAGATCTAAAAAATACTGTTGAGCATCAGTTTTAGGGAGAAATAAAGCAACAGAGCTTCCTTTGTACAGTAAGAATATATTAGCTTAACGTTGCTTTTCTTTTTTCTCTTTCTTTCTTTCTTTTTTTTTTACTTTTCACTGGCCTTAAAAACACTGAAATCTAAGAAACTGGATTCTGGAGCTTGAGGTGGGGGAAATCCCAGGGTTGTGGGGACACAACCACATCAACAACAAAAACAAAAGGAAGAGGAAAAATGGGACCGCCGCCTGAAATACTAGGAAGCCTGGTCCCAGCAGGGAACCCTGGGGATGGCCAGGAGCTCGCCGCATTGGAGCCACGTGATCCCGCTCTCCGCAGGCCCCTGGGGCCTGGGGACACAGGAGGGGAGGAGACTCGGGGACAAAGAGCAGAGCTGTAGAAACCAGCCCGAGGGTGAGGATACCACTGTTACTGGGCGGGACTTTCTGCCTTTGTTTTGTTTTTTTTAGATTTTATTTATTTATTTGACAAACAGAGATCACAAGTAGGCAGAGAGGCAGGCAGAGAAGGGGGGGGTGGCAGGCTCCCTGTTGATCAGAGAGCCTGATGTGGGGCTCAATCCCAGGACCCTGAGATCATGACCTGAGCTGAAGGCAGAGGCTTTAACCCACTGAGCCACCCAGGTGCCCCTCTGCCTTTGTTTTTTTTATCTAAGCCAAGGGAAGTTAAAAATTCACCTGAGCTTGTAAAAGGACGCCACAGGTAAAGGTACTTGTAGGGACTTAGGAGGATACCCGTCTGGCAGATTTGTTGGCAGTGCTGAGGCCAGAGCTCAAAGGAAAGAGCTTTGGGACAAGCCCTAGCCCCCAGTCACCACCCCTTTGGGGCCTCACCTCCCACGCCCTACCCCTCACCCTCATCTCCACCCCCAGGCCCCCCTGGGATCTCTGAGCAAACCTCCAGGCTCTGCCTCCATCTTCGCAGCTGTCCGAGCAGGGGCCCAGGCCCTGGCCACCTGCCAGGTGGGAGAGGCCTCTGCTCCCCACAGAGAGGCAGCACCACACACCCAAACGGCCTGAACGAGATTGTTGCTGTTTTTGGTGGTGTTCCAAGAAATGCAAACAGCACAAGGCGGCCAGTCTGGAAGACCCGGGAAAAGCAGGACAGGGTCCTGTGTCTGCGTGGACGTGGGGTCCCTGTCCTCTGGGTTCGGTGAGACTGTGTCCTCTAGCCTCACGATTACCATGATCACCATTATTTGAAATAGGTGTGAGTCTCTCTCGAGCATGCACACACACCCTGAGAGCTAGATGAGAGGTTAGAAATCAAATCTCTGCTGAACGGCCTGTGAATTTAAGTTTTGGAGAATAGGAATGAAAATCCCAGCTCTACAGTTCAACCCTGAATTTATCTACCTAGTCACTTTATTGAGAGTTTTGCCCTTGGTGTCCTACTTGCTTCTCTCCTCTGATTTCTCTCCTGGCTGAAGGTGAGGAATGGTGGAGTCAAGGCTCTGTCTACCCTTCTCCAATCACAGAGCAAGGATGTGACTCTTGAAAGTGGCCTGGACACGGATATAAGGAAACAGCATTTGATATGTTTTCCTTGGTTGCTTATCAGTCTGCCCTTAGCTCTAAGGGCACTATTTTTCTTTACTTTCAGTTCATAAAAAATTGAGCTATAACTTGCATATAATTTGTGGAGGCTGAGAAAAATTAAGGCCATCCCACCTCAGGTTTAGCTTTAGCATAAGTACAGCCATCTTAGCTCCGGGGCAGCCAAGTCAGACCCCTGTGCCCAAGGGCTGAACTTTTCTTACTTTACTTTAGTTCCAGGGAGCCCCACCCTACTTTAGTTCTAAAGACCCCCACCCTACCTTAGTTCCAGGGAGCCCCAACCTGCTTTGGTTCCAGAAACCCCCACCTTGCTTTAGTAACAGGAACCCATAAATACCCCTGCCTTAGTTAAACTCGGGGTCTAAGTCCCTACTCTGCCGTGTCGGGTATACTTGGGCCCAAGCTTAAGCTTGTTGAGTAAACCCTCGTGTGATTGCATCAGTGCTTGGCTCCTTGGTGGTCTCTGGGACGCGAAAACTCGGGCACAACATAATTAAATGCACAGACAGATGTTAGGCGTGGTTTGGAGAGTTTTGACAAGTGCATATGCTTGTGTAATTCACAACTCTATCAAAATAGCACACATTTCCATTACCCCCTACCACCCAAAATTTCCTTATGCTCTTTGCCAGTCTCTCCCCTCCCACTCCCACCCCAGTCCCCAGGCAACTTTGTTCTAATTTCTATCATCCTGGGTTACTTTTGGCTGTTCTGGAACTCCATACAAATGGAATCGTTCGATATGTACTCTTTTTATCAGGCTCTGGTTGCTTAGCATGATGTTCTGGGCATGCATCCGTGTTGTTGCAGGTATCCCTAATTTGTGTACATCTGCCTGTATATTCAGGTGAGCACTGACTGCAAGAGAAATGTGGGTGGTGTTTGGAAGATGCACTTTAGCCATGATTTGAAGGGTCTAAAGGCTGACACAGTCCATGTGCTCAGCTAGTTCACCGGCAAGAGGCCCCAGGACCCACAGCACTTTCTACTCCCACCAGAATTCCTTTAGCTTCTCCATGGGCTGGCTCAAGTGTGTGTGGCTCCAAGGAAAGGTGCTGGCATCTCCTGGACAGCATCCATAGCATATAGGTTAGAAGGGGTAAAAATTAGACCTGGGGTCTTGGTTTGTCCTCATGAGTTCCCATCTGTCCTCAATCTCAATCAAATCCAGCTTTCTATCCTGACAGCCAGTATGGTGACCTGTAGTGACTTCAAGCCAAACATTAGATCCCAGGACAGCATCTTTGCTGTGCTGTCTCCTACCACTTCCCACAACTGTATAATTCTAAATAATCTCTGTAATAAATCATTTATTCTATACCATTCATAAAGTTTCCACTTCTCTGGGCAAACCCCGACTGACTCAGGAAGCACTAGAAGTCGGGATCCTTGTGGACAACGCGTGAAACCGATGCTCCTAGCTCCTCAGATTTGGAACCTGGGAATGTTCTAATCCCGGCACACGTTCTCGTTCTTCCTGTCTGCTCACTCTCCTCCCCTCACTACACCTGCTCCTGGACCTTGTCTCATCAGCCTGCTCTTGACTGCTCCTTTCTTTGATCTTAGTAGCTCAGCACCCTTCTTGCGCCCCTTTCCTCTGCTCCCTTCTACACCTCCTAGAACCACCTGAACCACTTTGTGGCCAGCAGCTTCAGCAACATGAAGAAAAATTATCCAAATGCGGAAATAAAGCAAGACCATGACTGCCTGCCCTTTCAGTGTTTAGCACAATTTAACAGGTTCACTTAAGATGATCTATTTATCTAGAAGAAAGAATCCAAGTTTGACTTTGCTATTTACTATTGATTATAGCCCAGACACTGTGAAGTTACATGTTAGCTACAGATTTTTGTCCAATAGAGATGCAAGTTATTTCTGTCCGATGGGAAAGGTAATCTACAGTCTTGTTGCACCATAGGACATTAACCAGTTTTATATCTAATCTAGCAAATGTATTCTAACATTTTTTTTGCCTATAAATACCCATTTTCTCAATGCTCTTGGAACAAGCTTTACTATCTTACTGGTTCATTCACTGATTGTTGAATCTTTTATGCATGTTCATTTCATATTTGTATAAGAATCACATTTTTAAATTTTTGAAAATTATACTTTTTCAAAAAGATTTATTTATCTTATTGGTAGGGAAAGGGCAGAGGGAAAGAGAAAATCTCAAGCAGACTCTGAGCCGAATGCTGAGCCGGACATGGGGCTCAATCTCATAAGCCTGACACCATGACCTGAGTTGAAATCAAGAGTCGGTGGCTCAACTGAGCCACACAGGCGTCCCAAAATTATACTTTCTCAACCCCTTCACCCCTTGCCCATTTGGAGCATCATCTCTACAAACCACTCGTCCTGGGTGCATGCGGCCGTTTGTTCCAGACTGTTCTGTGATGTGGTTTTCCTCCAACAGTGTCCAGCAAAGCCAGATGTGGGTGAGCCTAATTATGGTCTCTCTGCAGTCGCTTCATAGACTATGTCTCTTTCCTGTATCTTCACCTTCTTCTGACTCCTTCCCCTTGGCTGATAATGGGGCTTAAATTATGCCCACCTTGAAATGCATATTCCCCTTGACCTGAGAATCCAGAACAAATATCATGGTTCTGTTTAGTTTATCAAACCTTGAATCACAGGCCCTTCCACTCCGCTAAAGCAGAAAGAGCCAAGATTCGGGTAAGAAGTGAGGAGAGAAGAAAGAAATTCAGGTCTGTTTTGGTTCTTGGCTGTAGGTCACCTGTACCCCATGCAGAAGTGGTTCCTTGTATGTTCTACTTTCCCAAAACCTGGGTTTTAAGGCCAAAGCCTCACTTAAATTTATTGTCTAGGGACACCTGGGTGGCGCAGTGGGTTAAAACCTTTGCCTTCAGCTCAGGTTGTGATCCCAGGGTCCTGGGATCAAGCTCCACATTGGGCTCTCTGCTCAGCGGGGAGCCTGCTCCCCCCACCCAACCCCTCTCTGCCTGCCTGTCTGCCTACTGTGATCTCTGTCAAATAAACAAATCTTTTAAATAAATAAATAAATAAATTTATTGTCTACATAAACAATTGGTGAAGATAAAATTGACAACAAAGACCTGGCTCTTGCTCTACAGAACTTCGTGTGATAGGGAGATGGATGTTGTTCAAATACTCCCTGAAATACAACATTACATTGGTTAAAGGTATAACAAAAGAGAGCTACTTGGGACTCTAGGTGAATCAGACCTGTCTGGTAGGGTCAGGAAAGGTTTCTTTGAGGAAACAGTGATCATGCTGGTGTCTGAAGGATGAGTAGGTATTGATTAGACAAAACTGAGGGGACAGGACATTTCAGACTGGAGGGATGGGCAAAGCCCTGCAGGAATAGGGAGGGGCAAGGGGGAGCGCATCGTGCTAGAAGAACAGAGGGGAAGATTAGGATTAGAGCGGCAGAGGCCCTGGGAGGCTAGACAGGGCAGGAACCACACCATGAGGGCCTTGTCAGTGTTAGGTATTGGGGTTTTATCCTTAGAACAACAGGAAGCCACTGGAGTGGGACTCAGGTAAACAGATTTGGGTTTTGGACGATTCCTCTGGGTGTTGCGTACAGAATGAGTTAGAGGAGGGCCTGAGAGGATGGAGGAAGGGGTCGCTCATTGGGACCAGGAGGCAGATGTTGCTGGGTGCCCTGATTAAATGCAGCTTCATCTCACACCATTCATTCACACGCACCTTTGTCCTTCCTCTGTTCCTCCTTGGTGGTCTCGCCCCTACCTAGGTGCTTATTTTAGTGCATTATTATTGTCTCTTTCATTAGCCTACTTCACTTCCCCATAGCAGTCTCCTTTACTCCTCTCGCTTTTTCACCCGTCAGGGTTTTCAGCGTAATGATTGATGCATAGTAGCTTCTCATATAAATGTTTGTAGACCCAGAGAGTATCTTCCTCCAGTTTTCACTCCAAGGTGAGGGAGAGGCTGCACCCCCTGCATCGACCTCTTCATGCCGCATTTATTCCCACCTACTCCACATTTTGCCCCTAACACTCCACTGAAATTTTCTTGCTAAGATCACCACAACTTCCTGGCAGCCAAACACAATGGACAATTTTAGTTCTTGCCTTAGCTTGACCTCTGCCCATTGTTTCTTTTAACTGTTCCCTCCTTGTGAAAGGAGTGTGGAAATTTCTCCGCTCTCGCTTCCATAGCTCCACGGTCCTCTGCTAGTTTAGCCTCCCTTTGTTTCTTCTCAATATTCCTTAGGGCTCTAGTTCCTCCAACTGTCCCTCAAATGTTGGCATTCCCAGAGATCCACTGCCAGGTTTCTTTTCTTGTCTTCCTGGCTGATTGGTTCATATACACTTAAAATTCCAATTATGATTTTAGATGCCGAAGACCCTACTATCTCTCCATGTATCTATCCCAAAACTTTCTTCTTAGCTTCAGACATGTGTTCTCAAATACACTAGATATCTGTACCTAGATGTGCAACGAGCACCTCAGACTCAGATGTGAACTCATTCTCTTAGGAATCTACTGCCAAACTTGCTCCTTCCCCTTCACTCCCTGTCCTAGAAACAGGACAACAATTTACCCCATCACCAAGTCCTGAGAGTAGAATCATCCTTAATTGTGCTTTTTTTTTTTTTTTTTTTTAAATCTCCTATGTCCTGTTGGTTCTACCTTCTAAGCCCCTCATGGGTTTGCATCCTCTTCTCCAGGACCTCCTCCCTACCAATGTCAGTTCAGGTCCCTGTTTGCTCTCTCCTGTGATATGGTCCTTCTTTGCCCCTCTAATCTGTCTTCTGTATCGCTACCAGAGGAATTTCTCCCCATCTCTGACCACATGGCTCCCTGGATTACTCATCACTTAGATAAAGTCCAAACTCCCCAGTCATCTGGCCTTTGCCTTCAGCCCCATGCCCACCATTCCCTGGATGCACCTTTGTCTAGATCTATGCCACTACTTTCAGCTTCCCAAACTTGTCACACAGCTTCCCAACTTTCAACCTCTGTGTAAACTGTTCCCTCTGTTCCCAATGTCCTTTCCCCACAGTGATATTGGGCAAATGGGTAATTTTTTAATGTATTAATATAAATCCTAACCTCATGGGACGCCTAGGTGGCTCAACTGGTTAAGCAGTTGCCTTCGGCTCAGGTAGTGATCCCAGGGTCCTGGAATGAAGTTCCCCATCACTTGCTCAGCGGGGATCCTGCTTCACCCTCTGCCAGCCGCTTCCCCTACTTGTGCTTGCTCTCTCTCTCTCTCTTTCTCTGACACATAAATAAAATCTTTAAAAAATAAAATAAATCCTTACCTCATGCCATGCTCCAAGATTAAGTTCATATGAATTAAAGAATTACTGCAAAAATAATATTTTTAAGGACTAGGAGAAAAATTTATCAAATAGTTATGTGCTTTCTAGATGGAAAATCTGTTCCTAAACATAACAGTCATGGAGGAGAAAAACCTTAAAAAGCCTGATAGTTGGGACTATATGAGAATGGAAATTTTCTCTAAATCCAAAAATAAAAATACAAGTCAAACAACAAACTGGGAAAAACACTTGTCTGTAAACATGACAATGTTGTCACATAGCTGCTCATAAAGATTGATTTTAAAAACCATTAAGATTTTGGGGCACCTGGGTGGCTCAGGTGGTTAAACATCTGCCTTTGGCTCTGGTCATGATCCCGGGGTCCTGGGATTGAGCCCTGCAGTGGGTTCCCTGCTCAGCGGGGAACCCTCTGCCTCTTCCCCTGCTCACACTCTCTTGCTCAGTCTCTCATCTTTCTCCCTCTCTTTCTCTCAAAAACAAACAAACAAACAAACAAAATCTTAAAATAAATAAAAGAAAGAAAGAAAATGGTGTTTCTACCAACCAGACATGGATCTTGGATAGAGCTAGCTTTGGGGGAAGCGCTATGTCTCCACTTACTGCCTCTACTTTCAGAGAACTACCTTACTACCCTTCATGTATTTATAAAATGGAGGCAATAAGTCAATAATGCTAATACTCGGGGTGCCTGGGTGGCTCAGTGGGTTAAGCCTCTGCCTTTGGCTCAGGTCATGATCTCAGGGTCCTGGGATCGAGCCCCATATAGGGCTCTCTGCTCAGCAGGGAGCCTGCTTTCCTCCCTGCCTCTCTGCCTACTTGTGATCTCTGTTTGTCAAATAAGTAAATAAAATCTTAAAAAAAATAATAATAATGCTAATACTCATTTCAAAGAATGAAGGTCCCCTGGAAAGATGAACACCCAGTTACAGGCTCCTTTTAGAATCAAATGGAAGTTATTAAGTGCCAGAGTTCATCTGATCCACAAACATTTCTCTCCATTTTCATGACTAAGACATACACTTTAGGGCTGACAGCAGTATTTGATAACGCATATATGCTAGATATGATTTCACAAATTACTGAAATGTCACTTAAGGTCCAAATTGTTACCATTTGTTAAAACTGGACTTGCATGTGGCACCTGGGTGGCTCAGTGGGTTAAAGCCTCTCCCTTGGCTCAGGTCATGATCTCAGGGTCCTGGGATCGAGCCCCATATCAGGCTCTCTCAGCAGGGAGCCTGCTTCCCCCTCTCTCTCTGCCTGCTTCTCTGTCTACTTGTGATCTCTCTCTGTCAAATAAATAAATAAAATCTTCTAAAAACAAAACAAAACAAAAAAAACTGGACTTGCATGAGAAATTAAAATATAATAATAACATGCTTAATTTTTAGCCAAAGGGTAAATGCTTTCTTGCTAGTCTGCCATAAATGGGTTCAAATTTTCAAATAAATGGGTGAAATTTTCCTTGATGTTCAGGAGATTAATATCCAGACCTAAATTTGGAGCCTAAAGAAAAGTAATTAACATCCCCTAAGAGATTCTTCTGGTTAGTTTATAGACTCCCCAGACCCCAGTCTCAGGATGGATTTGGGCACCATGACTTATCTTTCTTCTGGAAAGCTCAGTGCAATACCCTAGTTTTATTGTCTGTTGTTAATACATAGCTGTTAATTTTTTTTTAAGAGAAGACTCATGTTTTGTTTGTTTTTTTATGGTTTTATTTATTTGACAGAGAGCACAAGTAGGCATTTATGATTTTATTTATTTCTTTGACACATAGAGAGCACAAGTAGGCAGAGAGGCAGGTAGAAGGAGAGGGAGAAGCAGTCTCCCTGCTGAGCAGAGAGCCCAATGCGGGGTTCTATCCCAGGACCCTGGGATCATGACCTGAGCCAGAGGCAGCCACTTAATCAACTGAGCCACCCAGGCACCCCCACAGCTGTTAACTTTTAACTTCACATATGTTCCTGATCTCTTCCAACAGGACTGGAGGTTCTTGAGAACAGAGCCTATGTCTTTTATTTCCTGGACACCAAAAATACTTAGCGTTATGTTGTATACATTAAATTTAGTAACTTTCAGGTGCTTCCTGAATATGTATTAAATCAACAACGTCACAAATTAATCCCCAGCCCGCCCTGTGCTTCAGCAGGGTGATCTGACAGGTAGCAAAGAAACCTGTTGCCTCAACACCCCCTCAAAACCAGCTTCTGTGCCTAAGAATCCCACCTTCCCTCAGCTCTTTTGGATAAAACACTGTCTCCAAGAGAACTGTATTAAAATGTAAATATCTAACCCGGGAGGTTTCCATCTCTAGGACCTTGTCTTTACAGTTTCCTAGCAGGGAACTTAGGCCTAGGATTGAGTCTGGGGAAAAGGCTGGAGAACCTCGGCTCCCATTTTGGGGTGTGAATTAGGTGGAGCAGCCCAAGGGCAGCAATGACAGATGAGGGAGCATAGAGCAGGAGTCCACTGGGCCTGGTCTCTTTTGGGTGGGGCAGGGAATACCTAACTGGGTTAGAGGGCTCCACGCAACCAGAACTGATCTGTAGTAAAGAGCTCTCAACGAGAACCAACGTGGGGTAACAGAAGAGAAAGAATTTCAAGGGGAATCAGAGGGTTTTATTAACTCAGGCTTCCATCTGGAATTGTCCTCAAAAATGATGGGAGGTGAGGTGCCTGGGTGGCACAGTCTGTGGAGCCTCTGATTTTTGGTTTCAGCTCAAGTCCTGATCTCAGGGTTGGGAGCTGGAGCCCCACATTGGGCTCTGTGCTCCGAGTAGAATATGGTTGGGTTTCTCTCTCTCTCCCTCTGCCTCTTGAAAATAAATAAATCTTTTTAAGAAATGATGGGGGCACCCTGGGTGGCTCAGTCAGTTAGGCATCTGCCTTTGGCTCAGGTCATGATCTCAGGGTCCTGGGATTGAACCTGCATCGGGCTCCCAGCTCAGTGGAAAATCTGCTTCTCCCTCTCCCTCTGCCCCTCCCCCTGCTTGTGCGCTCTCTCTCTCTCTCTCTCTCTGCTCTCTCTCTGTCTCAAATAAATAAATACAATCTTAAAAAAAAAAAAATGATGGGAAGTTGGGTTGATGTAGTATGGCTCTTGACCCACAACCAATACAGCTTCTGAATTCTGGGCAATCTGGACACAAACATAACTACACCCACACACGACATATCTATGCTCCAGCGCTCCCATGTTTATAAACCCAGGCTATTTTTCCTGTGAGTTGTTTGCTAAAGTCAGAAGTTTGCAGTATCCCAAAGCGAGGGGACGGGGGTGGTCATGGGTACCAGGCCGGGTCCTCTCTCCTCTACGAACCCCAGTAGGAAGCAGAGAGGGAAGATTCCTATGGTTAACAGGGCTTGGCTGGTTTATTGCTTTCATTCTTCCGAGCGTTTTTGCAAGAAGTAAGCAAAGTACAAATACTTTCTAGCCCTTTGGCTAGAAAGTATGATATCTCATTTCAAAGAATGAAGGCCCCTGTAAAGGGGAGCATCTAACTACAAGCTTCTTTGGGAATCAGTCAGAAATTAAGTACTGAAGCTTATCTGATACACACATAAATATTTCTCTAAGTTTTGACTGCTAAGACATACCCCTGAGGGCTGCTGGCATGGAAGCTGTGTGGTGTGGGGAAAGCTGGGAGTTGTATAGTGCAGGGTCAGGACTTAAGCACCACCATTCACCAGCCCATCATTCAACCCATCCAGGGCATTACCTCACTGTGCTTAACCAGCCCTCTCATTTGTAAAATGGAAATAAGAGCTACAGTCTCTGTGAAGATTAAATAAGATAAAGTGAAAAAAGCACACTGGGAGCACTTGACAAATATTCATTTCCCTTCTCTTCTTTTCTTACATAGTCAACTGAATGAATGGGCTGGTGAGGAAGATCCCTGATCAGTAGCCAAAAAAGTCTCTGAAAACTCTTGAAGAATCTAAAAAATAAGCGACAAAAAAGAAAGCAATCTGTTTCATTGACATTTATAATAATTTACAATTGGAGAGCAGCCAGACCAATCCTGATTCTGTTAATTCTGTGCACTGAGTTCTCTGTGAGTCTCACTCCTGAAGCTAGAAACTCCTCAGGGAAATGCGTGAAGACAGTGAATCCTGAGATCCCTGTCTTGTTGAACCTGAATCCCCACAGAACTAGTGCGGAGCCTCCCAGTTTGATTGTTGATTAAAACGGAATCATTTAATCTCCCCTCCCTGCCAGCTGTTTTTTTATTTTTGTTTTTGTTTGCCAGTTGGTTCTGAAATATGATTCTCCTTAGGTAATTTTGCATCCCTTTAAGCCTTACTTACAGGCCAGCATTCACATTTTTGCCTTCCATGTTATGCCCAATAACATTCATCAGATGAATTTACCTGTGCTTTTCAACAGATGATTTCTATAGGAGTGAGCCAGCCTGGGTGATGTACAAGCCAAGCTATGCCTGTGTTCCCTATACTCCTATAATTCCACTGCTTAACCATTGCCATTCAGTTGGCCCACTGCTTTCTCCTTCAAAGCCTTTTGTACCCAAGGAAACAAGCAAAGTGTGATGTCCTCCATGTCTAGATGGCTTACTAACCCTTTACTGGTCTGAGATACTCTATGAGGTATTTGTAGCATTTAGAACCACATGCTATTTTTTTTTTCTGAGTTTTTTTTCTGGGTTTTTTCTTTCTTTTCTTTTTTTTTTTTTTTAGATTTTATTTATTTATTTGACAGACAGAGATCACAGGTAGGCAGAGAGACAGGCAGAGAGAAAGGAAGGGAAGCAGGCTCCTGGCTGAGTAGAGAGCCCGATGCGGGACTCAATCCCAGGACTCGGGGGATCACAACCTGAGCCGAAGGAAGAGGCTTTAACCCACAGAGCCACCCAGGCACCCAGGTTTTTAAAAGATTTTATTTATTTATTTATTTATTTATTTATTTATTTATTTATTTATTTATTTGATGGAGAGAGAGAGTATAAGCAGGGGGAGTGGCAGGAAGAAGGAGAAGCAGGATCCCACTGAACAGAGAGCCAGATGAGGGCTATATCCCAGGACGCTGGGATTATGACCTGAGCTGAAAGCAGATGCTTAATCAGTTGAGCCACTTAGGCGCCCCCTAGCTATCTTTTTGACCTAATAAATCTTGCATGGAAGGGGAAATGTGGTAATGATATATCATTGGTTCACAGACTTCTCTACAGCCTTCTGGAAGTTCCTTTTTTTTTCTCCCCCTCAACAAACAGGGAACCAACAAAGATGGGACATGTCCTCCTTCCTCCGTCCTCTACCCACATTCCTTTATTTCCTCCTTCTTTCACATTCTTCTACCAATTCATGGCCATCATTCTCCCTCTAATGCAGTCAGTCCTCAATGACTGCTGATCTTTAGCACTAGGGCTGGGCAGCCTAGATCTCTCAGGAACATTATCAAACTGGATACCTTCTGAGTCAGTATTGTACACAGTGATGTGTGTTATAGGAGTTTCATCTGGGCCATGACACTTGATAAGTCACTGAGTAGAAGTGCCAGTGAAATTAAGTTTATGATACTTTGCTCATTCTTATCACACACCTTGATTTTCTAGGGACATCTCAGGAAGTCCTATGGGGACATATAATTCCAGAAAGGAAGGCCACGTAAGTGTGTATTTTTCCTTTGTTATTTCTTTCTCATGCCTTGCAAGCTGCCAACATGTTCCTTCTCAACCAGCAATATGAGAACCCAGGTGACAGTCCTGTTTGACCTTGTCCAGTTACCAGGAGAGGGAACTTCCTCAGAATCATGTTATGTACACCTGGTTGCTTCGGAGATGTCATTAAACTTGAACACTGTCTGAAATAAGCTCTCAGGTTCGTCACGGCTGTGGCATACCCTGTATATGACCCATCATAAAAACCCTACCCCTCTCTGATCCTGATAAGGCGAGGGTAAAGGTCCATCTCTGTTTGCCACACTCTAGTTCCTTCTGTCTGGGACACAATACCATTTCTGGAACCAGCCAGCTCTAAGAACGCTGTTGGTGCTGAATGGTTAAGTCAGCCACAAGGTAAAGTCTCGATACTTATTAATGACCATGACTAAATCTTCAGGTGGTTAGTAAGCTAAGACTGGATACCCCACAGCTCCCACTTCACTGTGTCCTCCCAGAGAGAGCACCTTCACCCCTCCCTCCAAAGACTGCCACCACCCACCAGGATACTCTGCAGGACAGGACAGTCATCCTCGACCTTTGCACTAATTTTCAAAATCTGCACCTCAGGTGGATTTCCCATCTCCTTCCAAGAGCCTGTCAGGCTAATCAGACCATGCCTTATGTCCCGTTTGCCACCATGACTGCCAGAAGAACAAGATTTCTAGGCCACCCAGTGTCACATTGGCTATTCACTGCAGGACACCTGAGCCCCTCACTGGATCTTATCCAGTTCCTCTCTGCCCTCCCCACACTCTCCCACTGCACTCTCACTGACTCCTGCTCTGTCACCATACAACACCCTGGTAGCCTCTCTTCCGTGAACATCCCTTCTGCCTCCAGGCGGTGAGTGAACCTGCCCCCCCC
This sequence comes from Mustela nivalis, assembly GCF_964662115.1. Classification (NCBI taxonomy): domain Eukaryota; kingdom Metazoa; phylum Chordata; class Mammalia; order Carnivora; family Mustelidae; genus Mustela; species Mustela nivalis. The sequence continues at coordinate 72,893,329 of NC_139027.1, read as the reverse complement.
ACACCCTACAGCTGGAAGCTTCTTTTACTTTTCCCCTCAACTCCTAGGCACCTCAGGGCCAGGAGGTGTCCTAGATGTTCTGCTTGACTTTTCCAAACAATTTCTTTACTTTCGTCCTTCTAAACATCCAGCTCCTTCAAATCCCCTGCTGTTACCCCTTGTCCTTTCAGCTCCTCCCCTGTGAGCTCCATTGTCCCTGTTCTTCACCCTTGTCTGGCAGATACTTCTGTCTCCTCTCGTCCTTACTTCCACTAGTAGTGTCAAGGTCATGAGAGAAAGGGAAAGACCGAGAAATGGTCACAGACTGAAGGAGACTAACAACGTATGATGATTAAATGCAGTATGGGATCTTAGATCCTGAACAGTAAAAGATTAGTGGAAAAACTGGGAAATCCTGGAGAGTCTATAGCTTAGCTAGTAATATTTTACCTTTGTTTAGTTCTTACGGGCCTATAAGGTGTTAACACTAGGTGAAAATGAGTATAGGGCACTGTGGACTCTGCACCTCTTCAACTCTTTCATAAATCTAAAATTATGTCAAAATAAAAACATAAACTAATAACTCTTACATCTCATCTTCATACCCTTCTTTCAGCTGGTGACCTTGCCTCATACATCCATGATCAAATACAAGTGTGGGAGTGAACTTTCCTTCTCTCACGACCATATTAGCTGGTATGCATCTGCCTCCATCCTTCTGGAAGAAGAGCTGAGCTGCCCCTGCTCTTCTCCAGGGCTAACCCTTCCTCTCCTTCCTCCCCATTCTCTTTCCATTGTCCCCTTCTCAAGAATGCCCCTTCCTCTTCTCTCCTGCATCAGTGACCCCTCCCCCCCGGGTCGCTCCCATCACTGTGTACATATGCCATGCTGTCTCAGAGTAAGTAGTCCCTTCCCTGTTTCTGCCTCCCATTGTGCTACCCCATTTTCCTTGACCCCTTGGAAAACATTTTGCAAGACTTATCTGTGCATGTTCTCTCCTCAATTGCTATTTCCTGTCAACTTCTCTCCATGCTTACTGTGATTCTTCCAAAATTACCAAAACCCAGTGGACCATTCTAAGTCATCTTACTGATTTCTCAGCGGCATTCAGCACAGTTGACCAATAACTGTATTTTGAAAACCCTTTTCTCTTGGCTTCTGTGACACTCCTTCTCCTAGCTTATTCCTCCTACTTCACTGGCCACTGTTCCTCAATGTTCTTTTCTGGGTCCTCCCCTTCAGCTCTAATTTTAAATGATGGGATACCTTAGGGTTAATTCCTGAACTCCTCTTTTTTCTATCTACACTCTCTCCTTAGTTTCTTCATATACTCACTTAGCTTTAAAATACCATCTTTATACTGATGACTCTGTATGAATTTAGACTTCCATATGCCACACCCTACTTGACACCTCTGCTTGGATGATTAATGGACTACTTGGACATTTTTCCCCAAGTCCCTTTCACCTGTCTTCCCATTGTCAATAAATGGCCCCATTATCCTTCTCAGCTGCTGAAGCTAAGAACCTAGGAGTGATCTTTGATTCCTCACTTATCCTCATGTCCTGCATTGCAATTAGTAAGTCCTACCTGCTCTAACTCCAAAAATGTATCTCCTATGTACTGGTACTTTTCTCCATCTTCACTACCACTACTCTTGGTACCAACACTCCAGGTTAACATGATTTCTCACTGAGACTACTTCAAAAGCTTCTAAATTCATCTTCCTTCTTACACTCTGCACACTTATAGTGCATTCTCTACAAAACATTCAGAAGTGATATTTCCACAATATAACTCATGTCTGTCCCCTGCTTCTCTCCCTACAACAGAAAAAAATCCTTACCATTCCTTAAGGCTTTGCCTGAGCTGACTCCTGCCCTTAGGTCCTTCCCCTCTCAATCACAAAATTCTAGTCCCATTGACCTCATTCTGTTCTTCCAGCAGAATTTGTGCAGTCCACTTTTTCTTTGTTGTTGTTGTTATTTTGTGGCTTTAGAGTATTTTATTGGAATCCTCTTGATAAAAATAAGTATTTATGTTAAAGAAGCCTAATTGGTCTAAAAATATTAAAGTGACTCAACATTTCCGGGCAGTTTCTTTCCTCCAGTAAGTTGAGCAACACAGGTTAGTGCAGGAAAGATAGATGAAAGTTCCTAGGATCTGCCCAACACCAGAGAGAGGATATCCACTGCATTAACATAGTCCACTTGTTCTATCTTATAGCAACACTGAATTAGATAAAATATGTTGCTGAAATCAAGATATGCTATAATTTAAAGCTATAGTTCTTTTTTTCTTTAAGATTTATTTATTTATTTGTCAGAGAGAGAGAGAGAGAGAGAGCACAAGCAGGCAGAGCAGCAGGCAGAGGCAGAGAGAGAAGCAGGCTCCCAGCTGATCAAGGAGCCCTATGTGGGACTCAATCCCAAGACCCTGGGATCACAACCCAAGCCAAAGGCAGTGGCTTAACCAACTGAGCCACCCAGGTGTCCCTAAAGCTATAGTTCTTAATTAGAAGTGGTAACTGCCTTGCCCAAAGGACTAGAAATGTATGGAGGCCTTTTTTGAGTTGTCTAAATGACTGAGTAGATTAAGTGAGTAGAGGTTAATGTCCTTGAAATATTTTGAAGAATATCCTATCCAAAAGTACAATATAGTGCCCCCTGTTAAGACACCTAGTCTAAGGCATTCTTGTGTCCATAAAAGACTTGTAACAATAATGTATATAGCAACTTTATTTATAATAGCCCCAAACTGGACATCCCACCTGTCTACCCATAGCAGGATGGATTAAACAAATTTGTGGCATGTTCATACAGTTCAATACTTCTCAGCTATAAAAGAGAACAAATTGCCAACACATGCAATATGAAGAATTTCAAAAATTTTTATGATGAGTAAAAGAAGCTTTACACAAAGAGTGACAGATGGTTTGATTCCATTTATATGACAACTCTAATGAGCCCAACCACATACATTCCAGGGCTCAGTACAAAATGAAAATGTGGACTACTTGTTAGAATATTGAAAATTTCAAGGTTTTTACAGCTTGCATTATACCAAGTATGTTACCCTTCTAAACATGGGGTCCTGTGTGACTGTCTAGGTTGCATGTCCACGAAACTGCCCTTGAGCACCTTAGTAGGTAAACTAATGAATACTGGAAAACAGATCAAAATTGGGATTATATCTGCAGGGAGTGGGGATAGACTAGGAAAGAAAAATAGGACTTTTGGGAAATGATGGTTAGATTTATCTTTTTTTTTTTTTTTTTTTTTAAGTAGGGTCATCACCCAGTGTGAGATTGTGGGGCTTGAACTCACACCCCTGAGATCAAGATCTGAGCTGATATTAAGAGCCAGATGCCTGGGGAACCTGGGTGGCTCAGTGGGTTAAGAGTTTGACTCTTGGTTTTGGCTCACGTCATGATCGTCATGATCGCAGGGTTGTGGGATCGAGCCCCGAGTCAGGCTCCACACTCAGTGCAGAGTCCGCTTAAGATCCTATCTCTCTCTCTCTCCCTCTACCCCTCCTTTCCTGCTCATTCTCTCTCTCTCAAATAAACAAATATATCTTTAAAAACAAACAAACAAAAAAAAACAAAAACGATTTTATCCAGGGTTGCCTGGGTGGCCCAGTGGGTTAAAGCCTCTGCCTTTGGCTCAGGTCATGATCCCAGGGTCCTGGGATCGAGCCTCATCAGGCTCTCTGCTCAGCAGGGAACCTGCTTTCCCTCTCCCTCTGCCTGCCTCTCTGCCTACTTTTGATCCATCTGTCAAATGAATAAATAAAATATTTTTTACAAAAAGAAAGATTTTATCTATTCATCCAACAGAGAGAGACACTTCAGGAGAGGGAACACAACCAAAGGGACTGCAAGAGAGAGACAAGCAGGCTTCCCCCTGATCAGGGAGCCCAATCCAGTACTCAATCCCAGGACCCTGGGATCATGACCTGCGCCAAAGGTGGATGCCTAACCACTCAGCGACCCAGGCATCCCAGTTATATTTATCTTGATAAGAGTCTGTATCACAAGTGTATGTATGTATCAAACACATTTTTTTCTTCTTATTGTTTTACTGAAAAAAAAGAAAGAACTAGCTCTAAGCAAACACTGATCTTCAATTAACGGTACACATATAGCAGCAATTAGAGAAAAATGTGTACAAAGTCTTCAATTAACTTGGAAATGCATCAGATTAATGACAGATGGGCAGACAGATGAATAGGTATGTGATAAAACAAGTATAGTAAAGCATACACGGTATGATCTAGGCTTGGCTCTTTCAATGTTCTTCTCTTGATAATTGAAATGAGTATGATCTAGGTTTGGCTATTTCAATACTCTTCTCTCGATATTTGAGAGAGGTGAACACAAAATCAGAAGGAATAGACATGACCTGAAAACATCATCAACCAACTTGGACACTCCACCTACCAAAATTCTTTTCAAGAGCACACAGAACATTCACCAAGAAAGGCTGGGTTTTGAAACAAGTCTTGATAAATTTAGGATTTAAATCTTCCAGAGTTTATTCTCTGACCCCAATGAAATTAAGTCAGAAATCAGTAACATATCTAGAAAATCTTTAAATATTTGGAAATTAAACAATACACTGCTTAATAATCTACAGGCCAATAAAAAAACCATAAGGAAAACTGAAAATATTCTTAATTGAATGATAGTTATAACAGAACAAAATGTGTGGATGCAGCTAACGCTGTGCTTAGAAGGATGTTATAGGTTTAAAGGGTTATGTTATAAGAGAAGAAAAGTCCAAAATCACTGATCTAAGCTTTTACATTAGGAAGTTAGAAAAAGGAGAGCAAATTAACTCCAAAATAAGTGGGAAAAAGGAAATTATAAAAATGAGAAAACCAATGAAATAGAAAACAGACAAACAATAAAGCAATATCAATAAAACAAAATTTGGCTTTTTGTAAAAAGCAATACTATTTATGAATCTCTAGCTAGACTGGTCATTTTAAAGAAGGAAGAGACAAATTATCATAACAGGGATAAAAGAAAGACATCTCTGGATTCTACAAAAACACTTTAAAAATTTTTTTATTTATTTAAGAAAGTGAGAGAGAGAGCATGAGCAGGGAGAACTTTCATTCTTCATTCTTTTTTTCTTTTTTAAAAGATTTTAATTTTTAAGTAGTCTCTATACCCAACTTGGGGCTCAAATTTACAATCCCTAGATCAGGAGTTGCATGCTTTACCAAACGAGCCAGCCAGGCACCCCTTTCTACTAATATGTGGGGCTCAATCCCAGGATCCTGGAATCATGACCTTAGCTAAAGGCAGATGCTTAATGACTGAGCTACCCAGGCACCCCAGAGAGAGAGAACTTAAGCAATCTCCATAACCAGCAAGCAAAGGGCCGAGCTGCATCTCACAACCCTAGGTTCATGCATGACCTGAGCTGAATTCAAGAGTCTGACACTTAACCGACTGAGCCACCAGGTTCCCTGAAATACAAAAATTCTAAAAACTAGCAATCCTTTGTAGTAAATATTTACACATTATACTTTCCTTTAGCCATCTGCAAGAATAATAATTATCCAATTTAAGGTTTCATTAAATTCACATATTATCCATACACACACACACACACACGTGTGCACACATGCATACACACACTCTAAAATCTATGTGAAGAAGCTATTATAGGATATTAACTAGGTAATTTTCTTTTTTTAATTTTTTTTAAGTTTTTTTTTTTTTTTGACAGAGAGATATAGAGCGCAAGTAGGCAGAGAGGCTGGCAGAGAGAGAGGGGGAAGCAGGCTCCTTGCTGAGCAGAGAGCCTGATGCGGGGCTCAATCCCAGGACACCAAGATCATTACCTGAGCTGAAGGCAGAGGCTTAACCCACTGAGCCACCCAAATGCCCCAACTAGGTAATTTTCTTAAAGAAAATTAAGTAGTAGGTTAGTAACTAGGTAATTTTTCTTAAAATTTCTAATTGTTTTTTAAGCAACATGATTCTTCACTGCTGATTCTGTTTTACTTATAAGTTACTGGAGTGCCGGGTGGTTCAGCTGGTTAAATGTCAGATTCTTGATATCAGCTTCGGTCTTAATCTCAGGGTTGCGAGTTTAAGCCCAGTTTTGAGCTCCCAGTTTTCTCCATGGGTGTGGAGTCTACTTAAAAAAAACTATCCCTTAGATAGTCAAGAAAAAGTCAAAACCAAAACCCCTATTCAATCAATATTTTGTGATACACACACACACACACACACAATTTTTTGTAAAGATTTTTTTTTTTTTTTTTTTTTTTTTTTTTTTGTCAGAGAGAGAAAGCACAATCAGGGGGAGCAGCAGAGGGAGAGAGAGAAAAGCAGGCTCTGCACTGAATAGGGAACCTGATGCAGGGGTGAATCCCAGGACCCTGAGATCATGACCTGAGCCAAAGGTAGACGTTCAACTGACTGAGCCACCTAGGCATCCCATTTATTTTTTCTATTTTTTATTTTTTTAAGTGAGTTCAACAGGCGTGACCCTCATGACCCTGAAATGAAGACCTGGTCTGATAACAAGAGCCAATGTTGGGTGCCTGGGTGATATTCAGCTCCTTCAGCTGAGGTTATGATGCCAAGTTCCTGGGATTGAGTCCCACACTAGACTCCCTGTTCAGCAGGAGCCTGCTTCCTCTTCTGCCTTTGCCTGCTGCTCCCCTACTTGTTCTGTCAAATATCTTAAAAAAAAAAAAAAAAAAAATGCTTAACTAACTGAGCCACCCAGGTACACCTCTACTACCAATTATATTTTTATTAATTAGTTTCTTTTCATTTCCATGCATTCTTTGGTTTTGGTATTGGTTTTTTAATTTGGTTCTTATTTGATGGCAGGTGTTTGGTCAGAAAAGTTTAACTTTTAATCCTGTCTTTTTTTTTTTTTTTAAGATTTTTTAAAAAGATTTATTCATTTGACAGACAGCACAAGCAAGGGGAGTGGCAGGCAGAGGAAGAGACGGAAATAGGCTCCCTGCTCAACAGGGAGCCAGACTCTGGGCTCAATCCCAGGACCTAAGCCAAAGGCAGCCGTTTATCTAACTAAGCCACACAGGTCCCCACAAAGATTTTATTTATTTGAGAGAGAGGGAGGGAGAGAGCCAGTGCTAGCACATGCAGGGGGAGGGGCAAAGGGACAGGGAGAAGCAGACTCCCCACTGACCAAGGAGCTCAAAATGGGGCTATCTTGTCATATTTCTTAGTCAAATATTATACGGCAAACTGGCTACTGTCAACATTTGAAAGTAACATCTGTAAAATCTGAGAATAGTTTTAGGAGTATACTTGGGTATGAAAGTTTTAAAAAATATTAAGACATGTTCTTCAATATGGCCCTGGTACCCTATAAGATTCACAATCAAATCATAAAATTTTGAGTAATTTTGAGCAGTGAGTGACTGCAGAGGTGTTAAAGAGCTATAAAAACTATCTTGGTCATATACTCAGCTACAGTGATTCAGAGATTAGTGTGGTATCTTGTCATTTATTTAGTAATCATACTCAATTCACTTTGTAATGAACAATTTAATAAACATCCGTCAAGTTTCTTGGGATGCCTGGGTGGCTCAGTTGGTTAAGCAGCTGCCTTCGGCTCAGGTCATGATCCCAGCTTCCTGGGATTGAGTCCTACATGGGGCTCCTTGCTCCACAGTGAGCCTGCTTCTCCCTCTGCCTCTGCCTGCCATTTTGTCTGCCTGTGCGCTCTCTCTCTCTGACAAATAAAATCTTTAAAAAAAAAAAAAAAAGACAAGTTTTTTTTTTTTTTTTTAAGATTTTATTTATTTTACAGAGACACAGAGAGGGAACACAAGCAGGGGGAGCAGGAGAGGGAGAAGCAGGCTTCCCACTGAGCAGGAAGCCAGATGTGGGCCTGGATCCCAGGACCCTGGGATCACCACCTGAGCTGAAGGCAACCGCTTAACAACTGAACCACCCAGGTGCCCAACAAGTTTCTTCTTGATTAGGTCAGAGATAGACCACGCAATGGAACATTTTACAAATAAAGCCACAAAGATCAGTGAGATTATTCTTGGGAAAAGTATGTATGGTTTGGGGGCTGGCAGTGTGTAACTTCCTGAAAATATCCAAAATGCAAAAAAGCGGGTTGATAACTTGTTCCTGATTTGATACTACTATTCTTTTCCCTGAAATTGCTGAACAGATTGCGAAGTTCCAAAATCAGGTCTAGTAACTCAGATTTACAGATTTAGAAGACTGACAGGATTTTCTTACAAAGTTAACCATTAAATAGTTAAACAGCTTATTTAATGTCCACGTAAAACTCAAATTTTACAGGTACTCACTGTAATGGGACTATTTACATTAATCAACTGGCAACAGGACTACAACTTACATTATTGCTCAATAATTATTCCTCATAATTTACTTGATATACACTTGTAAATATTAATCGAATTTAGTTGAATCTTAAAATTGCTTTTCCATCTTTCCTCTTTTGAACTCTAAAACTGGGAAGAAAGCCTTTTAAAACAGCTATCCTATTACAGCTAGTCAAAATAACATTAAAACAATACTTAGAAAGCCTCGAGGCATTTCAATTTTTAAGACCGTAATAATAGCATGTCGTAATTTGAATTCATTTGCACTTAAACAAATGACTGTCCATCATATCTACTTCAAAAGATTCATCAACATTGTTCTGCAATATTAATCGAAGCCGTAATCATCTCACTTCTCATCAGTTGGCTCTATGGGAACATCTTTTCTTACATCTTCAAGTGCTAAAAGTGCTTATAAAAACGGTAAAAGAATGAGAATTATAAAGAACATGAATTTGTCACCCCCGCACACACACACCCCGGAAGCCAGGAAGAGTTCTCTTTTCTAGTTTCAAAGGAGTATGGTCGCCAGGTGAAGCTCAAAGGTCGACTTTTTTTTTTTTATTGTGGTTGGGATGGTATTCCCGCTTCCCTTTGTATTCCTCCATTTCAGCTTCCACCTTCCTCTTCCCAGACCTCTCTTTCCTTGGGTCCCCATTTCTTCCAGGTGCAACGTCGTGTGCTTCCTCTGGTAAAAGGAAGACTCCGTTTTTCTCCGTGGCCACCAACGGTCCTTGCCAACCGTCACAGTCGCAGCCCACCGTCCTTCCAGCCCCCACGGGCTGCCGCAGGAGGAAGCACCTGCCGGCCGCGCGGGGCTGGGCGCCGCTCGCTCACACCTGGGGAGGGGTGCCGCCCCAACGGCCGCGCCGGGTGTGGGGGAGGAGCGCTTGCTCCCGCCCGCCCGCCTGTCCCCAGGCGGTGACTCACCGCGGGGACCGGCGGGCGGAGGTGAGCAGCCTGGGGCCGGGCCCGGGAGGCGGGGCCGCCAGGTCGGGCAGGTTTGCTCCGCCCCGCCGCGTCTGCAGAGTGCGCAGTGCCTCGGCGAGCTCGCACCGTCCTCCCTGCACCACCTGGCCGCGGTACTTCCGACGCGGTCCCGCGCGTCCGCGGCCTGCCAGTGGGCTCCCGGCGCCCCGCTCCCTCCGCGCGCCTTCCCGCGAGCCCCCAGCCCGCCTCGCACCCCTCTCGACGACGCGCGCGCAGTATGGCGCGTCCCCAGGTCCTCGCGTTCGGGCTTCTGTTCGCGGCGGCCACCGTGGCGGTGGCCGTGGCTCAGAAAGGTAAGGAACAGAGCTCTGGGCTTGGGCCGGGCGGGGACGCTCCTCGGCATCCGAGGCGGAGATGGTGGTGAAGGGGCGGCCGGCCGCGCCTGCCCGTCTGGAACGGACCGCGCGCGGCTGCCCCAGCCCAGGCCCCTCTGCGCGCGGGAGCGGCGGGAAGGCGCCCGCTCGCACGGCCGCGAGGGAGCCGCCACATTTCGCCGCTTTGCACCGCTCTCCAAGAAGGTGGCCCGGAGCAGGGGCGCGGGGCAGGCAGGGAACCGAGTGGCCATGTCCAGGGACTTTCCGGCGCCGTCTGTGCGCGCCTACCTCCGCCGGCCTGGGCGCACGCTTGGGGTCCTAGCGGGCGGAAACTAGCAGGCGCCAGGAGCGGGAGTTGGCGGCCCCGGATGTGGGTCTCGAAGGCGGGACAGGTGGCTGCAGGGAGGCCGCCGGGGCCGCTACGCACCTGCGCGCGGAGGCTAGTCCTGGGCCTTCACAACCTGTCGTGTGAGTGGGGGTGTTTCCCCTTTTTTAAGCATGTTGTAGGTAATGCCAAGTTTACTGTAGGGAACCCAGAAATACCGGTATGTGTAAAGAGTAAAAGCCAAAACCAAAACAAACCCACAATCCCAGCACTTGAAGAGAATCCCATTATCAATTCCAGTATGTTTTTCTTTTAGACATTGCTGTAAACATTGCCCTAGACGGAAACACAGTTCTATATCTTGTGTGCGTATATGTGTTTTTAGTCCCACATAACATCTAGAGTTTTCCGTTTCTTTTAGTCTTGGAAACCACAGTGTAAGTGGTGACGGGACAATCTCTGGTGTGGAAGGTCGCCGCGCTCCTATCCCCATAATGGACATGTGGTTTGATCACGGTTTTCTTAGTTTGGAATAAACATCTTGTCTGCCATCTCTTGACTTTTTTTTTTTTTTTTTTTTTGTGAGACGGTGGCCAGAGATAGAGTGGCAATTGGCCAGAGCTTTCTGGAAAGGAAACCTTCACCAACAGAGCATGAGTCTAATTCATTACACTTTCAAAATAATGCGTGTAATCAACTCCTGTTTCTCTAGCTCCAGTCCAGGTCTAAGTACTTAATCTTAAATTGCTTTAAAGTGATAGTAGTTGCTCTAGGTTCAGAAAAATCTATACCTGATTGGTCTGTTTTAAATTTCACATCCCTTGGACATGAAAAGGTGGCTTTTGAGCCTCTATACATTAAAGTGCTGCATAAGGCTTTAACTCCCTGAGGACAGCCACTGTCTCCTTTTGTGATCCCAATACTGAGTTTAGTGCTGGACGGATTATATAGGTGGTTCATATTAATTATAACTTAAACAGGGAATAACTAAAGCCAACTTGACATGAAGCAGTATAAAAATTCTTTGGTTTGTCACATTGGTTTTTGTTGTTATTGTGTTCTCTTAGCTAACAATTAGAATGAATTAGGGGGACTTGCTATTTTGAAGTTAAAACGAACTTTTGAGGTAGTTAAAGATAAAACCTTTTTTTTTTTTTTTAAAGATTTTATTTATTTGAGAGAGAGAGAGAAGGAGCAGATGGAGGGGCAGAGGGAGAGGGAGAAGTAGACTTCCCCCTGAGCTGGGAGCCTGATGTTGGGTGGGACTCTCGATCCCAGGATTTTGGGACCATGACCCCAGCAGAAAGCAGTTGCTTTAACCAACTGAGCCACCCAGGTGCCCAAAGATAACTATTAAACTGGCATTACTATCCAAGATAAGCTGTGTAATATCACTTTTGAAGTTGGATACTAGGATTTAATTTGGTTAGGAAGGCCACAAACCAAAGTGCCCCCAAGTGCACGTGAAAGTATAATTTTTCCAAGACACAAAATTGTCCAAGGGTTGGCCGTGTTACCATTAAGCTCAAAAGCAAGCATCTCTTTTTAAGGAAACGGGCTGAGAGGAGGGAGGAAATGTGAGTTATTCCAGATCTCAGAATTGTAATTGTTGATTTTCAGGAAGAGTCAGTAGCTAACAGGCAAGGGTTTGTCTAGCAGTACCTGGGGACGGAAGGATCTGAGACTGGAGTGTCATCATGGAGACAGAGCTGAATCTGATTTTTGGAAGGCTTAAAAAAATCGAGATGGGCATGCATGCAAATTAGACTATGTTCCTGTAGAATATATATATATATACAAACCATTCACCACAGTATCAGCCACTCAAATTACAGCTGAAAAATAAAACATTTTAAGGCTTTGTGGCTCTGTAACTTAGGCATTATTGTTAGAGTGTAATTTAGCTGAGACACCAGAGTTCATAGTCGGATTCACATTGTAAAAAGGGATTTTGTTTTTTTAATTTATCTAGCATGTGTCTGTGAAAACTATAAACTGACCACAAACTGCTCTTTGAACGCACACGGTCAGTGTGAGTGTACTTCGCTTGGTGCACAAAATTCCGTCATTTGCTCAAAACGTGAGTAGAATATCCTCATTGCCTTTAAATTGTATTTTGACCCAGCCTTTTTAAATTTATGTATCTCAAGTCAAGAAGCATTTTGGGGGCTCAAATTTGAATCATATTATTTTGTCAAAATCATCTCGTAGCTGAAGCGTCTTAAAATTTAAAAAGTGGACATGGGAACATGTAAGTCGGCAATAATCTTTGGCTCTGGGAGTTAGGAGTTCAATTTTTTTAAGATTTTATATATTTGACAGAGAGAAAGAGGGAATACAAGCAGGGATGGGGAGTGGGAGAGGGAGAGGTAGGCCTCCCACTGAGCAAGGAGCCCAATGCTGGGCTCTAGGCATATGCATAATGACTGAGCCACCCAGGCACCCCAAATTAAATTTTTTTTCCTTAAGCATAAAACTGCAGTTCCTTTTCAGTGTGACATTAAAGTTTCTTTACAGTGGCAACCAAATGTTTGGTGATGAAGGCGGAAATGACCAGCTCAAAGTCTGGGAGAAGAGTGAGACCTGAGGGGGCTTTCCAGAATAATGATGGGCTCTATGATCCTGACTGTGACGAGAAGGGGCTCTTTAAAGCCAAGCAGTGCAATGGCACCACCACGTGCTGGTGTGTGAACACTGCAGGGGTCCGAAGAACAGATAAAGATAATGAGGAGGAAATATCCTGCTCCGAACGAGTGCGGACCTAGTGAGTCGGGCTCTCATATTCTTGTTTTCATACTTTTCAGATTTGTTTAAGTAAATTTATTTTTGAATATGTAATATGACTTGGTGGTTTAGAATTCAAAAGAGAGGAAAGGGTATGTATACAGTTTCCATTTTATCTCAACCCCTCCCCCAACTACCCAGTTTACCTCCACAGAACTGATGTCACCAGTTTGTTATAGACCCTTCACTAGCAATATGTTTTTCTTACTTAAAAAATTTTCCTTGTGGTAGTATACTAAACATGGTTTTCCTCTTTTTCCATAACACCCCTCAGATTTGAAAGTTCAATTAGTGTTAGTGTATGTGAAAAGCTTAAGTTGTTTATATATTTACTCATTTATTGTGTTTTAAAACGAGATAGGGTTGCCCCTAAAACCAGTGTTGCGCTGTGTGTTAATGAACTAGAATTTAAATAAAAATTAATAGAATTTATTTTATACAGTAAAAAGGAACAGAACCACACTCAAGCTAGCTTAAACAAAAGAGGCTTTATTAAAAGTGGCTAGAGCTGGAAAGTCATCCACACCTAGAAAGGCACTCTCTCCTTTAGTCTTCTGGAGCCTCATGGTCACTTTTCTCTTTCTCTCAGTGCCTTTTTGCCTCTTCCCATGAATGTGGCCTAGCATGACCGGCTAAGCCTTGACTTTACATGACCTTGAATATGGTGGCCCAAAGCCAGAGTTGATGTGTTCAAAAGGGTGTTTTCTCCTGGATGAGTGCTTTATGAGCAATGTGTGGGGGCCAAGGAAGAAATGAAGGGCAAACCTATTGCATGAATCTTTTTTTGTTGATTGTACTGGAATTCCACTTGGGAATTTTGCTGTTAGCTTATTAGGAAAATACTATAAAAGGCTGAGTTGTTATAGTCATAAAATACTGTATTTTTACCTTACAGCTGGATCATCATTGAACTGAAGCACAAAACAAGAGAAACACCTTATGATATAGAAAGTTTGAGAACGTACGTACTGTTAGGTGCATTATATATGCACAGGTGGTATTCAGGTTTTCATTCTAAGCCATTAGAGAAACTAAAACAAGTCTTATACTTCTTTGTGTTTATGAAAAAATAATAGTATACTATAATGTTTTTAACCTTATTTTGAAATAGAGTTGCAAGAATAGTACAGATTCCTAAGGTACTCTCCACTCAGAGTCATCAATGAACATTTTGCCCCATTTTCTTTTTATGTTGATGTGTATTTTGTATATCTCCCTAAACATGTATTAATATTTTTTTCCCAGAATCCTCTGAGAACAAGTTGTAGACTTGTCCCTTTATAGCTAAATGCTTCAGTGTATCTTTCCTTAGGAATAAAAGACACTCTTTTTTTTCTTTTCTTTCTTTCTCTTTCTTGTAATCTCTAAGCCCAATGTGGGACTTGAACTCACAACCCCAAGATAAGAGTCGCATGCTCTACCAACTCAGCCAGCCAGGCTCCCCAGAAGGCACTCTGTTATATAACCACTCTACAGTTACCAGATTCAGGAGATTTAATGTTATACCCTATTGCATCATTTTTCCCAACATTGATCTTGATGGTAATTTTTTCCCCCTTTCATCCAGAACCCAATCTAAGATCATGTTATGGATTTAGTTGTTGTGATGCTTTAGTCTCTTTTAATATGGAACACGGTCTTGGCCTTTCTTAGTCCTTCACCTCTTCATGGTGTTGATACTGTTGAAGAGTATAGGCAGATGATTTCATAGGCTGTCCCTCAGATTTGGATTTACCTGATGTTTCCTCATAATTAAATCCAGGCTAAGCATTTTTGACAGAAAAACTTCGTTAAGTGATCATGTGTCCTTCTTAGTACTTCACATCAGGAAGCACATGATGTCTTCTTGTTTCTTTATTAGTGATGTTAACTGTGGTTAAGGAGGTATCTATCAGGTTTGTAATGTAGAGTTACTGGTTACTTCTTTGTAATAATTTTTTTTTAATTTTTAAAAAAGATTATATTTATTTGAAAGAGAGAAAGAGTGTGCACAAGCAGGGAGAGGGGCACAGGGAGAAGCAGACACCCTGCAGAACAGGGAACCTGACACGGGTTAATCCCAGGACCCTGGGATCATGACCTGAGCTGAGGGCAGACGTTGAACCGAGCCACCAAGGTGCCTCACCTCTTTGTAATTAATAATTATAATCTGTGAGCAGAACTAGGTTCCTGTTTGAATATCCTGTTTTTCTTTTCTTTTTTTTTTTTTTTTAAAGATTTTATTTATTTATTTGAGAGAGAGAGGGCGAGAGAGATAGGTCAGTGGGAGAAGCAGACTCCCTGCACAGCGGGGAGCCCAATGTGGAACTTGATCCCAGCACTCCAGGATTGCGACAGGAGCTGAAGGCAGTTGCTTAACCAACTGAGCCACCCAGGAGCCCTAAATAAAATATAGTTTTTTATCAAACTGTAACTCGGCAGTTTTAGCATCACTGTTAGTTGCAAAATGGCATAACGGGATGTTTTGTTTTGTTTGTAAGATTTTTGTTCATTTATTTATTTGACAGAGAGAGATCATAAGTATGCAGAGAGAGAGGAGGAAGCAGGCTCCCTGCTGAGCAGAGAGCCCGATATGGGGCTCAATCCCAGGACCCCGAGATCATAACCTGAGCCAAAGGCAGAGGCTTAACCCACTGAGCCACCCAGGTGCCCCTGGCATAACATTTTTTTTTTTTTAAGATTTTATTTATTTATTTGACAGAGAGGGATCACAAGTACGCAGAGAGGCAGGCAGAGAGAGGGGGGGAAGCAGGCTCCCTGCTGAGCAGAGAGCCCAATGTGGGGCTCGATCCCAGGACCCTGGGATCATGACCTGAGCTGAAAGCAGAGGCTTTAACCCACTGAGCCACCCAGGTGCCCCTGGCATAACATTTTTAAAACGAGTTTGATTAATGACAGTTCTAGAGCTTGAACTACCTGCTTAGTTAAAAAGTAGTGCTTCTTGGAGCGCCTGGGTAGCTCAGTGGGTTAAAGCCTCTGCCATCGGCTCAGGTCATGATCTCAGGGTCCTGGGATCGAGCCCTGCATCTGGGCTCTCCTCTCAGCAGGGAGCCTGCTTCCCCCCCCCCCCACTTGTGATCTCTCTCTGTCAAATAAATAAATAAAATCTTAAAAAAAAAAAGTAGTGCTTCTTTAAAAAAAATAGTGCTTCTTAATGTTACGTAGTATTCATTTTTTAATAACACAGTTTTTTAATTATTTACAGTGCACTTAAGGAGATAATCACAACTCGTTATCAGCTGGATCCAAAATATATCACAAATATTCTGGTAAGATGTTTGTTTTTAGTAAAAGCTTTAGCTGAGACTTAGTGAGATAGAGTGCTTGGGGTATGACTTATGATAGTGGTTAAGCTGCATTTGAAGAACCGTTTAAACCTAGGACACTTAATAATTCAAATTTCTTGTTTTCCTTCCATAATCTTTGAAAACCTGTTTCATCCTTAAGGAAAATGTAATATCTCTGGTTGAAAAATACTTGAATAATGTGATGGAACTTTTTTATTTTTTTAAACATTTTATTTATTTATTTGACAGCTCACAAATAGTCAGAGAGGGGCGTGGTGGAAGCAGAATCCCTACTGAGCAGAGACCCTGATGTAGGGCTCCATCTCAGGACTCTGGGATCATGACCTGAGCCGAAAGCAAAAGCTTTAACCCACTGAGCCACCCAGGTGCCCTGGTGTGATGGAACTTTTTCAAGACAGAAAATTGATGTCATTTTTAAGGACAGGAGGGACTATACTTTTCTGCTCCTTAAAAGCAGAACATGGTAAATGCATATTGCATTTTCGATTGCGTTTCTTAAGCATTTTATTTTTTTTTATTTTATTTATTTGAGAAAGTGAGTGCGCAGTGAGCACAGAGGGAGAAGCAGATTCCCCATTGAGCAGGGAGCCCAATGTGGGGCTCTGTCCCAAGACTGTGAGATCATGCGCTGAGCCAAAGGTAGATGCTTAACCAGCTGAGCCACCCAGGATCCCTAGCATTTTATTTTTAAAGTAGTCCTAACCACATAAGATATGTTTTGTTTTTATAGTAAGCTCTTTGACCAGTGTGAGGCTTGAACTCATGACCCTGAGATCAAGAGTTGCATGCTCTATCCGACTGAGCCAGCCAGGCACCCTATTGTTTTTTTTTTGTTTTTTTTTTTTTTTTTTCAAATAAGGTACTTCATTATTTAAAAAAAAATTTTTTAAAGATTTAATTATTTATTTGACAGAGAGCTGTAAGCAAGGGGAATGGCAAGCAGAAA
This sequence comes from Mustela nivalis, assembly GCF_964662115.1. Classification (NCBI taxonomy): domain Eukaryota; kingdom Metazoa; phylum Chordata; class Mammalia; order Carnivora; family Mustelidae; genus Mustela; species Mustela nivalis. The sequence goes on along the minus strand of NC_139027.1, from coordinate 72,876,322 downwards.
AGGGGGAGAACCAAGCTCCCACCCAGGTGTCCTCAAATAAGATACTTTAATATCTTGTTTTAAGTTTTTTCCAAGGGAAGAAAATACTCTTCTGAAAACAAAATACGCATCATCTTTACCTTTATTTGTATTTGCCGCTTCCAGTCGGCGATGAGAGAAGAATTAGGCACAAACAAGTCAGCTGCAAAAGACTGGGAGCAGGGGACAACAGTCAAAAAGGACTGCTGCCCCGAGCAACTCCACAGTCTCACTTTTATTAGATAGAAAACAATAGCCAACAGAAAGATTGATGAAGGTCAAACGTTAGTCACATCTTGCAGGCAAGCAAGAAGGAGGATAAAGTTTATAGTTAACCAAGCACATTCAAAGGACTCATCTAACAAGGAGCACTTCTGGGAAGAGAAAGGAGCGACAACGAAAAAAGGGAAGCAGGCAGCAGGCGGTTTTCGTTCCACCCTGAGCTGACCGGGCGTTCCCGTGTGCTCTGCTTCCCTGAAGCAGGCGGCCTTCCGCCCTGGGTGGGCCAGCCGTTCCCCGCTGCCTGGCTTCTGTGAAGGGGCAGCCTTCCACCCTGAGCGAGCCGGGCATCCCCAGCTGCCCAGCTTCACGGTCGTACATCGTCCTTCTCCCCAAAGACCTGTTGTCAGTATCAGTATTTTTTAAGGCCATGTCTAAATGTGCTTGGCAACTAGTAATCCTCCAGGGGTTACAGTTTAAGTAACAAATTGTTCCGAGGGGCAGCAGCATCTCCCCCCTTTTGTTTGTGAAGAAGTAGAAAAGCTGATTTTGCAGCTTCTTGATTTTTCAGTCGTTGGAGGGATCTTCGAGTGCTTCTGAGGACTAAGCATAAAAAGATTACAACAATAAGAATAATCAATCCACTTACAACACCGAGACCAGTTTGTGTGATCCAAGTAGAAGGGTTTAGATCAGACAGAATATCATTAATTCTTTGAGTAAAACTCATTCCTGGAACAGATTGTAATGATGAGTGAGCAATACTTGAGATCGTATCTTGAAGTTATTTAATATCTAAGGTTAGATTATTACCATAATGGTTAGTAATATGTCGACGAATTTTGCTCCAAGATACTTCTGATTCATTATACGCATGGGGAGTAACACAGAACGAAGAAACATTCCAATCACATAAAATATGAAGTGTAAGCTTTATATTCTGAAGATCATCTCCTATATCATGGCTGTTTCTAAATCAGAGACACATTCATCTAATTTTTGATCTATGAACGTTTGTTGATTCCAGGCCTTGCTAGCATTCTCATGCCACTTCTTTACAAATTGTGTAGTTTGTACAGTTTGATGCAAGGCCATTCTTGCAGTGGTAGCTGTAGCAGTAATGGCTATAATTCCTAGAATAGCTGTTATAAGTAACCCAACAAATCTTTTTGTTCTAGGAACCCAGTTCTTCAATACTGTTAAAAGTATATGTACGTAGGGAGAATTTTACCAAACACGGTGGTGTTTCACTGGTAGCCAAATGCCTATTCTTCTTCTAGCTAAAAGAATGATAGAATTGTCTTTATAAACATTCTTACCAACACAGGTGAACATCTTACAGTTTAGACAGTCTGTTTCTCTATTACTATGAATAAAAGTCATTTTGCCAATAACAAAAACATAGGGATCTCTAACACAAGCTCTTACCCATTCTTCATCCATGAGGAAAAAAGAAAATGTATAATTATTGGACTGATGAATGTAAGAGCCATTCCAAACTCTTACGTGACTTAAAGCAGTAGTAACCTTCCATAAATTCTTTTGACTTTTATGATAATCAACAAAAGGAGATGGCATAGAAAGTCCTTGCCCAAGCCACATCAGAGGTGCATCTCCTGAAGCTAAGGTTTGCGGTAAAATGGGATCATCAAAAACTTGCCATTTTAACTTCCCATGAGGGGAGCAGGGTTCCCCAATGCAATTGGTGACTGCCATCCCCTTAGGGGACCAGTCCCATACAATTCCATAGGAATCATTAATGACAATACTGGGGTGAGCTGCTCTACAATCCTTCCATAAAGGGCGAATTCCCTCATCTGACCACATCTGTGCTGGTTTGCATTTGGGAATAGGGGGTGCTGCGTTATAGCTAGGACCCCGATATTTGTAGGCTTGGAATCCTTTAATGGAGAGTAAATGTAACTGAGCTTTAGTCAAATAATTATTAGTAGGAAGGTCCACCAACCATCTCTGATCACCAGGAACAAGGCAGCTGGAATGATTGCCGATACATATTGGCCTATTTTGATATCCAAAAGTAAGATTAATGTTTGTGCCCTGTTTGCCCACAGTTGAAACACTGTCCTTTAAATTTCCCTATGGTCAGAGCAGCCATTGCTTGAGCTAACAAATCAGCTCTATAGGTCTCTGTTCCTTCTCCTTGACATAGCTTAATATAATCTGTCAATGTTCCCTTGCGTTTAAAGGGTGCTAGCAACTTCTTACAATCAGAATTAGCATTCTCATAAGCCAACAGTTGCATAACGGTATCCACAGCCTCAAGATTATTTATCTGTCTTCTGACAGCCTCTTGTAATCTTGCGATAAAATCAGTATAGGGCTCTCTTGGACCCTGTACCACTTTTTGAAAAGAAGAGCACTTATCATAACCCTTAGATTCTATTCTCTCCCATGCTCTCAAACAGCAAGGCTGGAGCTGCTCAACAGCTTGATCATTAACACCTGGTCTTGAACCTGGGCCCATGGTCCAAGACCCATGAGCTGTTCCATGGAAATAGGAATGTTATGAGCTCTATTATGGGCAGCTGCTATTTCTGCATGATCTTGCCACCATGTTTTGAACTGCAAGAACTCACTTGGAGATAGAACTGTTCTTGCTAGCAATGACCAATCCATCGGAATAAGTTGATTGCCTTATGCGATGCCTTGAATAATTCCCATTGTAAATGGAGAATTAGCTCCATAGTTTTGTACTGCCTGTTTTAGTTCCTTCAACAATTTGAAGGGAAATTGCTCATGCTTGGCCTCATAGACACCATTAGGGTTGTCAGGATCATGTCCTGGAGCGACATGTTCTGTAATAATCGGGAAATTAAAAGGCAAGGCATCTAGGTCTCCCGCTCGCTGTGCTTCAAGGAGGCCTTTCTGAACAGCCGATAGCATGTACTTTCCATCTTTTTCATTAACGGGTGCCTTCTTAACAGAACGGCGGAGCTGACGGCAACAGTGACATGGGCACCTTTTGTTCTGTTACTGGAGGAGGAAGAGGAGGAGTTTCCTCCTCTCTTTATTCCTTTCTGGTGGCCTTAATAGTTTCTTTCTACTCCTGGATGGCATGTTCAGGTTCCTCTTTTTTAGTTTCTCCTGAACGTTATCGCTCTCCAAATCAGGGGTTTGTAAAGGCTCGAAAACGGAGCGAATGAGGCTCCAAGTAGGCCATATAGTGACTGGAATTTGCTTTCCTTTCATATACGAAAGTTTTAACTCGTGACCTACTTTTTCCCATGTTTGTAAATCTAAAGTCCCTAATATAGGGAACCAGGAGCAATGTTCTTTAATTACCTTGAAAAGCTCCATAAGTTGGCCCTCACTGACTTTTGCTCCTCCCGCCTTCAAGAGCCTTCTCAATAAACACACGTAAGGGCGATAATCGTTTGTGCTCTCTAGATTACCCATACCCTGTGACTGCCCACAACTCACCAGCGGGAAAAAGGCACGGCCGTGCAAAACTCACGTTGGGGCTGCTTCTCCTGTTTTATTTCTGATAGATCGGGTCTGGTCTGGCCCTGGTCCCTGTTCGGGTGCCAGTATTGCTGACTTCCCTTGGGTAGATTTTAAAATCTCCTAAAGATTTGTGAATTACAGTTACCTACTAATGGAAAGGAACACTGACACGTGTGGATTACAGAAAATAAAAAACTGAATATACAGATTTTTTTTTTTTAAGATTTTATTTATTTATCAGAGAGAAGGGGGAGAGAGCAAGCACAGGCAGACAGAATGGCAGGCAGAGGCAGAGGGAGAAGCAGGCTCCCCGCCGAGCAAGGAGCCCAATGTGGGACTCGACCCCAGGACGCTGGGATCATGACCTGAGCCGAAGGCAGCTGCTTAACCAACTGAGCCACCCAGGCGTCCCCTGAATATACAGATTTTTGAAACATATTTTTACATGATTTTGGTTGTATTGATAATGATTTGCATTTTTCATTTCTCCCGCAGTATGAAAATGATCTTATCACTATTGATCTGATGCAAAATTCATCTCAGAAAACTCAGAGTGATGTGGACATAGCTGATGTGGCTTACTATTTTGAAAAAGATGTGAGTATAATCTTCGTTTTATTCCTGTGTTTAGAAATGTAATGTTGTCTGTCATGTCTCAATGGATTGAAGATCTTTCTTCATCTTTTTCTCCACTTAACACATCAGCCACCCCTCTGTTCCCCGAGTGGTTCTTGTGCTGCAATTAACTTTGTCCTTGTGGTTCTTATGCTGCGATTAACTTTGCCCTCATCTGACCCATTCATCTTTCTCACACACCTTTCTGACCTGTTGGATATTTATGCCTTTTTTTCAAATTCTTTTACCTAGAATATTTTCTCTCATAATTCTGACCTATTGCATCCTTGATAGTTACTTAGTTTGTGTGTATATCCCATTTTGGTGTCCGTGCACAAGAAGTTAAGTAAGAAATGATGTGGAACTAGTGTGATTAAAATAATTTGTTTCTGGGGGTGCCTGGGTGGCTCAGTGGGTTAGGCCTCTTCCTTCAGCTTGGATCATGATCTCAGGGTCCTGGGATCAAGCCCCACATAAGGCTCTCTGCTCAGTGGGGAGCCTGCTTCCCCCTCTCTCTCTGCCTGCCTCTCTGCTTACTTGTGCTCTCTCTCTCTGTCAAATAAACAAGTAAAATCTTTAAAAAATAATAATAATAATAATAATTTGTTTCGGACACCTGGGTGGCTCAGTCGACTAAGTGGCTGCCTTCAGCTCAGGTCATTATCCCACGGTCCTGGGATCAAGCCCTGCACTGTGCTCCCTACTCAGCAGAGAGCCTACTTCTCCCTCTCTCTCTGCCTGCAGCTCTGCCTACTTGCTCTCTCTCTGTCAAATAAATTAAAGTCTTTTTAAAAAGATAAATAATTTGTTCCTACTTTATTACTATAAAAAATAAACTTTAATATATTCTATTGAGCCATTTTCTGATGAAACCTGGTATTTGCTTTAAAATAAACTGGCCTGGGGGAGAGGGAGAGAGGAAGGATGGAAGGACGAATGAGTTGAAGAAGGTTGGCCACGTGTTTATATTGTTGAATCCAGAATGATAGGGATAACGGGGCATTGTTACTATTCTTTCTACTTTCATATATGTTGGAAATTTTCCCGCAATAAAGTTTTTTTTTAAGTTTGAGCACATGAGAATGTTACCACTGAAACTACAAAAATCTTTGGCAGCAGTTCTTTTGGTGTATAATTGACAAGTAATTACGTGTGGCTGTGGTGGGTTTTCTTTTCTTTCTTTCTTTCTTTTTTTTTTTAAAGATTTTATTTATTTGTCAGAGAGCACAAGCAAGGGAAGAAGCAGGGAGAAGCAGGCTCCTGCTGAGCAGTGAGCCAGATGTGGAACTCGATCTCCCAGGACCCAAGGATCATGACCTGAGCCAAAGGCAGATACCTAATGACTGAACCACCCAGGCATCCCCATGGTGCGTTTTCTTAAATATTTTAAATTGTTTCTTTCCTTCTCAATACAGGTTAAAGATGAATCCTTGTTCCATTCCAACAGAATGGACCTGAGAATAAATGGGGAACAATTGGATTTGGAACCCAGTCGAACTGCAATTTACTATGTTGATGAAAAACCACCTGAATTTTCAATGCAGGGTCTACAAGCTGGTATTATTGCTGTCATTGTGGTCGTGACCTTAGCAGTTATTGCTGGAATCGTTGTGCTGGTGAGTATAGAACAAGTCAACTTTCTCTTAACGGCATATTCTTTCACGAAAAGGTGACAGCTTGAGAGAGCTACACGCGTGTTCTGAACATGTTCATGAAACAAAAGCTTCATTTTTTATAATTCCATATAGTGAACAAATCTCTTGCATCTGGTCCTCTTTTATAAAGCAGTCACTTTCTAAAGTAAGAAAGGATGCCAATCTGAGAAAAGCTTGTAGCCAAGCCCCTCACAGTTATGTGACTGTTGGGCAGCAAATGTCCATCAGTTCTCTCGCTCAGACAGTCCACAAGTCAGTCCTGCTAGCATCAGTGCAAAGTCCCTACACTCCCAGACCATTCAGTGAAATGCAACAATAGAACCCAGTTAATGTTACCATGGAAAGAATTGGAAGTGGTAAATACGAAGAGCGATTCTAAACAAGATTCGCAAATCGAATTTAGCAGTGCTTCAGTAGAAGCACCACCTGTAACAGCAGGGTTTACTCTAGAAATGTAAGGGTGCACCACCATTACAAATCTTAACAGCGTAGCAGAATTTAGAAATAGATTTGAGGATATGTGAGAACGTGGATTTTAGGTTCAGTGGAATTACACTTGGCTCTCCATCTGGAAGGAAAAAAATGTGTGTTCCTATTTCACCCTGGCCATGGTAGGCCATGTTGCCCACCTGTGTGAAAGGCACATCATGGAGCAGTGCACTCATTTTCAAACCCAAATTCCAGGTGGATGATAGTCCAAAGTGTTAAAAAATTAGAACAACTCTCAAAATTAATTTAGGAAATGTGTGTACAATCTAGTGGTAAAGGGAAGCAAGTAAGGGGAGAGATCTGGAATCCATGAACAAAAAGACACATATTTGACTGAATTGAAATTAAACATTTTGTATGGCAAAGATACTGGAAAGTGAAAAATGTCAATGATCGGCTGGGGGAAAATCTTCATGATGCGTAAAATGAAAAAGGTTGTTAAGCATAACATATAATGAGTTTAAAGAATAGTAAAAGGCCTGGATAGAGGATTTACAGAAGAAATCCAGATGGGAAATAAACACATGAGAGAATCCTAGAAATCAAATTGTCCTGCAGAAACAAAAGCACAGGTTCATAGGAAGCATGGTCAGGGCTATGTATTATAGTGTTGCTATTAAGGATCAATCTGGAAATGATTTATATGTACATTTGTAGGAGAACTGATGAGTAGATTGTGGAATATCCATGGTATGGAATAAAGTTAATTAAAAAATTAGTATAATCTATAGTTTTAATCTGGAAAAGTTCCAGTGATTATACAGGCTGTGCAAAGAGAGAAATGATACTGTATGATCCCATTTTTTTAGACTGCCTCCCCTTACCCAGAACTCATGCACATGTACTTTTGTATATATTTGTATAAGGATGGAACAGAAAATGCAAAGTTGCTTACCAGGCAGTTAGATTTTATTAAAGATTATTCATAGTTTTCTCAGTGCAGTTTTTTGGTTTCACTGGTTGTGCTAGGCCTTTTGTTGTTCCAAAAGATTCTGGTTTGTGGGGAAAGAGGTCTTGAAACTTTTTTCAATTTTTTTTTTTTTTAAATAAAATATTCAGTGTTACATTAGTTTCAGGTGTACAACATGATGATACAGCAATTCTGTACATAGTGTACCTCATGATAAGTGTAGGCTTTTTTTTTCTTTTAGTTTCGTAGGGAAATTTTAATTTAAGAAATAATGTCTGTGGATAGATTTTTTAAGTTAGATTTATTCAGATATGAATTGTATCCATGAAAAAGCATTTATGTGTTAATTTAGATCAACTTTCTCTTTGGATAACAGTCCTTAAATAGTAATCATTTTTTTTCCATTCAGGTTATTTCCAGAAAGAACAGAATGGCAAAGTATGAGAAGGCTGAGGTAAATGGATTACTTTATATAAAGAGCCCCTTTTAAAATTTCCTATTCCTGATAATCACCGTACCTTTCTAGACACTGATAGGACTCAGTTATGCTGGTGCGCCTTTATAGTATAGTCCTTAGGGTTAGAGACTGTCTGTCAGTGCTTCATTATTTACATCCCCCCCCCCTTTTTTTTAAAGATTTTATTTATTGAGAGAGCAAGCATAAGTGGGCAGAGGGGCACACAGACTCCCTGCTGATGGGGAGAAAGGATGCGGGTTCAGGAGCCTGAGATCATGACCTGCACTGAAGGCAGACCCTTAGCCATCTGAGCCACCCAGGCGCCCCATGCTTACATTCTCTTGCATGAGTTCCACAGCAGACCAGCTAGTACTGAGTTTTGCCTCAGAGGAGTGGATAGAAGCCTACATTTCTGTTTGTTGAAGTGTCAGCTTTTAGTGGAATCTTTGAGGCATACTCTATGAATTCATGTTGGAGAAGCTCCTTGTGACTGATGACCTGATTTACTCTCTATGCCAGTGAAATAATCATTAAAAAAGACCTTGGTTTGGGGCGCCTGGGTGGCTCAGTGGGTTAAGCCGCTGCCTTCGGCTCAGGTCGTGATCTCAGGGTCCTGGGATCGAATCCAGCATCGGGCTCTCTGCTCAGCAGGGAGCCTGCTTCCTTCTCTCTCTCTCTCTCTCTCTCTGCCTGCCTCTCAGTGTACTTGTGATTTCTCTCTGTTAAATAAATAAATAAATAAATAAAAGACCTTGGTTTATGTCCTACTGGAGCAGTTGCATGCTAACTAGTCATGTACATTAGTGTGGAAACAGACTGTCAGATCATCAGTATGTCAGTCACTTGGAACTGGATGTGAAACACACTTGTTCCTAAACCCGGTCAATACCATTTTCAGTATACCCACCATTTTGCATATTTATGCATTTATTTATACTTGTATATGTGCTTTTTACTAATATCTTACCAAGAAACACAAATGTAAAAGAATACTGAAAACAATCCAGTAGAACTAGAAAGTTATAACTTTTTTTCCCATATCATAGTTGATCATCTGGCTTACCTGGTTTAGTGACCACAAGTCTAGGGGACAGACTTCCTGAACTGAAGCATAACAGAAAGGTGGAATGACAGTGTATTGTGTATTATAGTATGGTAATACAGATGTGAGTCTGACCACTTGTTAGCTGGGCAGGCAAGTTATTTAACTTCTTTAAGCCTCCATGTTTCCTTATCTATAAACTGGGGATGATACTACAGACCTATTGTAAGGATTAAACAAAGTAGTTGGTATAAAGTATTGGTTCCATGCATGCCACATGGTAGGATGTTTGCCAGCAGTGGTAGTTTCCATCATCTTGTCTCAGCTCTGCCTATATAACTAACTATGTGGTCTGGTACAAGTCACCTAATTCTGAACTCCGTGTCCTCATCTATAAAATTAAAAGATTGATCATAGAAAATACATTGATTCTTACTGGATGTAAAAACGGCATACATTTAATAAAGCCCGTATCCGTTCTTACAGATCTAGCTCACCTGCTACTTCCCTGTCACTTTGGCCATCGTACCTCCAAATTCTTTGGGTCATGCATTCAGTGTGTGCTTTCTTGTAGTACATTTTTTACTTTTTCCAAATACGGCTCATAAATTGAATAATTCATCTTGCTTTCCTCTTTTTTAATAACTTTTCAGGATGAACAAAAGGTTGGAAAATTACCTAAAATTTTTTTCTCTTCTATTTCAGATAAAGGAGATGGGTGAGATGCATAGGGAACTCAATGCATAAGGACTACAATTTGAAGAGTAACTACAAGAAGGGAAATTAGCAGATTGCTGGTGTACAAGCATGGGACAAAGATCTTTGAGGACTGCTATTCTGTTAGTTAACATCTTGTATTTGTAATAGTAAAGCCTATACTCAGTATATAAGCAGTTTCAGATTGACTTTACCAATCTTAAAATTTGACCACAGGGTCTTATATTTGCAGATGTGATATAAAACCCAGAACTTCGACTGCATAGTTAAAATTATTTATGCCTAACATTGAGGTGTGTGCCTTAAATATGCTTCCACAGTAGAGTTTGAATGACTACTGTCTCATCCATTTGTGATTGAAAGCTGCCTTTCTATTTACTTTGAGTCTTGTACATAATACTTTTTTTTATAAACTGAAATAAAACATTTTAAAACTGAATTTCCTAACTTTGAGTCATTGAATCAAATTTCACAGTATATACACAAGGTAACAGGTTGAGAAATGCTCTAAATGCTAACTACAAATTACAAGAGTTTTGTATGAATACCTATAATCATGTGAATTCAATATAAAATGTGTAACCTAAAATACCTAAGTTATAACAGGAAAATCAAACAGTTTTATTCTAAATGAATCTAAGTTTCTGTTTTAAATCACTTTGGCAAACACTTATGCCTTGGGGCAGAATTGATGGAGAATGTTGTGATCCATGAATGATGTATTTAGTTGAATTAAAGCACCAGTCGTTTAACGTCTTATGTAATGAGTAATTGTAGTACAAACACATTCTATATGAAGTTAAAGTATCCTGAAGTATTTTGCTTTCAGTAGGAAATGTTTTAAAACACTATGAAAAGAACAACATTAAAGAAAATGTAAAAGCTAGATTGAACAAAGATTTTTATCCCTTCTCTAGTGTAGTTAGAATTCTAGGATGGCCCCAAGAGTTCTTATCTCTGATGTGTATCCTCTATATAATCCCCTCCCCTAGAGTGTGGGTAGGGTCTGTGAATATGATGAATTCTCACTCCCGAGATTAAGTTACATTTTCTGGCAATGGCCAGGAGATTTTAGGTGTAGATGTGATTAAGATCCGTAATAACTTGACTTAGTTAAAAGGGAGATTATAAAAGTGCCCAAAGGTAGGAGACAAGAAGTAGAAACTAGATGAGTTCTCCCTTTATCCTTAAAGCAGACTGCCATGTTGTGGAGAGGGTCGCCTATCAGGAAACAGCAGGCTGAGGGGCGGTCCTTGGTCCTACAACCTCAGGAACTGAATTTTGCCAGCACAGAGTGACCTTTAAAGAGGATCCAGGTGAGATCATAGCCCTGGCCAACATCACTGGAATCTTGAGAACCTGAGGAAAAGATCCTCTAGTGTGATGCCTAGACCCCTGACCCATGGAAACTGAGGTTGTAAAGGTTCATGGTCTTCAGATGCTAAATTTGTGGTAATTTGTTATGCAGCAATAGAAATGGATACAGCCAGTAGGAAGTAACAAGAACATGAAAAGAGAATGGGAGTAGCAGATAATAAGGAGCAGCCATTACCCCAGGGATGAGAGCACCCAAAGTGTTCTACTTTCTCCTAAGCCCTACTCCGTGGACTGGGATCCAGACCACATGGGAGAGGGCATGGTGGCTCCCTGAAGAGCAAGAACTTGCTGTTGTGAGGCTGCATTGGAGGGGCTCACTGAAAACCTGCTCTCCAGAACAGGAGACCTTGAACTTGAGCCTGCACCCTGGCCCACCACCTGTTTTCACGTAGTCTGGGCGGTAAGAATGGTTTTTGCATTTTTAAATGTTTGAAAAGAATGTTCTCATGTATGTGAATATTACATGCAATAAAAATGTCTATTAATAAAGTTCTGTTGGGCCACAGATATGTTCATTTACTGTGTGTGGCTGCTTTGTACTGTGAAAAAGAGTAGTGTCTGACCCAATGGCTGGCACAACCTAAAATATTCATTCTGGGGCGCCTGGGTGGCTCAGTGGGTTGAGCCGCTGCCTTCGGCTCAGGTCATGATCTCAGGGTCCTGGGATCGAGTCCCGCGTCGGGCTCTCTGCTCAGCAGGGAGCCTGCTTCCCTCTCTCTCTCTCTGCCTGCCTCTCCATCTACTTGTGATTTCTCTCTGTCAAATAAAAAAATATATATATATATTCATTCTGGTCCTTGAAGGAAAATGCTTGTTGACCCCTGCTCACCGGTGCTGGGAAAAAGCTATTCCTAAGGAGGTGTAGACAGCAAAGACCCTCCATAAAGGTGCCTTTCTATAATTTGGGAGTGGGAGCACTGGTGGAGGCTGCTGGCTGCTGCCGGTTGCTGTTGCCCACAGAAGAGTGAGTGCTGGAGAAGCCCTGCGTGCTGTGCCCCGGAGAAATAGTAGGTGTTGCAAGGGGAGCTAACCCCTTTCCTCTTGTTCTGTCTGTGCTGCGCCCTCTACTGACAAAGCTTCAGGTTCATCTTTACAGAGCAGGCGAAAAAAGTGGATGTGCACTTAAAAGGCAATAAATCGATAATAACATGTTCTTCAATCCATGCCCTCACATTTCTGTCCTTTCTTCTGAAGCTATGCTTGTAAAGACAACACTGACCTACCAATTGTCAATGGCCCTTTTTCCCCAGTATTTAATCATGTGATCTCTCCACAGCTAATCACCATGATGACTCTCTCATTTCCTACCCCAGTATGTTACTTACAGATTTTCTAACTGGTGTTAGTCTCCCCTGACTCTGAAATACTGATGTTCTCAGGATTTAGCCTTATTAAAATTTTCTGCTCCTGTGGATATAATACTAAAAACCCTCCTGCTGATCTGCCTTCTGTCAGATTAATTCACATACTGCCAGGAACTGGACCTAAGTGGGTAGAGGAAAGTTTGTCCTCCACAAATACACTTCTGATAGAACATAATTTCACAACTCTTTTCCATCATCCTAAAACATCCCCCCAAACTCCTTTAAAAATTCCCACTGACCTCCCTAACAAGGTAACATTCCTTTTTCTTTTCTTACCAAACTTTTAATTTTTTAAAAATTTTATTTTAATTCCAGTGTAGTTCACATACAGTGTTGTATTAGTTTCAGGTGTGCTAGAATTCTGTACATTACTCTGCTCATCACAATAAATGTACTATTTGTTTTCATGTAATCTTTGCACCAAATTTGGGGCTCAAACTCACATCTCTGATATTGCAAGCTGCATGATCTTCTGACGGAGCCAGCTGGGTGCCCCATTTCTTGTGCTTTTTTTTTTTTTTTTTAAGCCATTCTGACTGGTGTGAGATGATATCTGATTGTTTTGATTTGCATTTCTCTGATGATGAGTGATACTGAGGATCATTTTCTATGTCTGTTGGCCATCTGTATGTCTTTTTCGGAGAAATGTCTTCATGTTTTCTGCCTATTTTTAATTGGATTGTTTGGTTTTCTGTTGTTGAGTTATATAAGTACTTTATATATTTTTGGATACTAACCCCTTATTGGATATCATTTGCAAATATATTCTCCTATTCAGTAGGCTTTTAGTTTTGTTGATAGTTTCCTTTGCTGTGTGGAAGCTTTTTGTTTGGAGGTATAGTCCCAATAGTTTATTTTTGCTTTTCTTTACCTTGCTGGAAGAGACCTATCATTACAGCTAATGTTGGAGAAATTACTTCCTGTGCTCTCTTCTGGGGTTTTTATGGTTTCAGGTCTCATATTTAGGTCCTTAATCCATCTTGAGTTTTTTTGTGTGTATGGTGTAAGAAATTGGTCCAACTTCATTCTTTTGCATTTTTTTGCATTTGTCCAGTTTTCCCAGCACCATTTGTTGAAGAGACTGTCTTTTTCTCATTGGATGTTCTTGCCTCCTTCGTCAAAGACTGACCACATAATCATGGGTTTATTTCTGGACTTTGTATTCTGTTCCATGGATCTGTGTGTGTTTTTGTGCTAATACCATACTGTTTTGATTACTATTGCTTTGTAATATAATTTGAAATCTGGAATTGTTAACACCTCCAGCTTTGTTTATCTTTTTCAGGATTGCTTTGGCTATTCAGGGTCTTTTGTGGCTCTACACAAACTTTAGGATTGCTTATTGAAGTCCTGTGAAAAATGCTGTTAGTATTTTGATAGGGATTATATTAAATCTGTACATTGCTTTGGGTAGTATGGACATTTTAACAATATTTGTTCTTCCAGTCCATAAACATGGAATACCTTCCATTTGTTTGTGTTACCTTGAATTTCTTTCATCAATGTTTGATAGCTTTTTTAAAGAAAGATTTTATTTACTTACTTATTAGAAGTAAAGGGAGAGAGAGGGAGAGCAAGGATGAGCAAGAGGGGGAATGGGAGAGAGAGAATCTCAAGAAGATTCTGCGCTGAGTGGAGTTTGAGGAGGAGCTCAATCTCATGACCCTGAGATCATAACCTGGAGCCGAAACTAAGAGTCAGACAGACACTTAACCTACTGAGCCACCCAGGTTCCCCCATTGCTTGATAGGGTGTTTTGTTTTGTTTTGTTTTTTTCCTTATTTATTCACTTGAGAGAGAGAGAGAGAGAGAGAGAGAGACTGCAAGAAAAGGAACATAGGCAAGGGGAGTATGAAAGGGAGAAGGAGGCTTCCTGCCAAGCAGGGAGCCCAATGTGGGGCTCGATTCCAGCACCCTGAGATCGTGACCTGAACTGAAGGCAGATGCTTAACTAACTGAGCTACCCAGGTGCCCCAAGACCTATACATTAAAAACTATAAGCAGGGTGCCTGGGTGGCTCAGACATTAGGTGTCTGCCTTTGTCTCAGGTGACAATCACATTCTGCTCAGTGGGGAGTCTGTTTCTCCCTCTCCTTCTTCCTCTGTGCTCTCTGTGTCTCAAATAAATAAATGAAATTAAAAACAAAATCTTTAAAGTGCAGGTCTTTCACCTCTTTGGTTAGGTTTATTCCAAAGTATTTTATTATTTTTTGGTGTAATTGTAAATGGGATTGATTTCTTAATTTCTCTGCTGCTTTATTATTAGTATATAGAAACACAATGGATTTATGTACATTGATTTTGTACCCTGCAGTCTTACTGAATTAATTTATCAGTCCTAGTATTTTTTTTTTTTAGGATTTTATTTATTTATTTGACAGATCACAAGTAGGCAGAGAGGCAGGCAGAGAGAGAGTTGGGGGAAGCAGGCTCCCCACCGAGCAGAGAGCCTGATGTGGGGCTTGATCCCAGGACCCTGAGATCATGACCTGAGCTGAAGGCAGAGGCTTAACCCACTGAGACACCCAGGCGCCCCCCCCCCCAGTAGTTATTTTTGGTGGAATCTATATTTATAGTTTTCTATATGTAGTATTATGCCATCTGCAAATAATAAAGTTTTATTTCTTCCTTACCAATTTGGATGCCTTTTATTCTTTTTTCTTGTCCAGTTGCTATGGCTGGGACTTCCAGTGAGTAAATAAAAGTGGTGAGAGTGATGAAGTTTTGTTTTTCTTTTTCTTTTTGTTTTTTTTAAAGATTTTATTTATTTGACAGACAGAGGTCACAAGTAGGCCTGCCTACCAGAGGCCTTGCCCTTGCAGCTTGATCAATGTAGTCTTTAGACCAGCCATTAACATTAAGATAGTTGGGAGACTTTTTGGTGGGATGTCACAATACTGCTATCAATCGT
This sequence comes from Mustela nivalis, assembly GCF_964662115.1. Classification (NCBI taxonomy): domain Eukaryota; kingdom Metazoa; phylum Chordata; class Mammalia; order Carnivora; family Mustelidae; genus Mustela; species Mustela nivalis. Next base: position 72,861,083 of record NC_139027.1, on the reverse strand, counting down.
CTTTGTTAGTGAGATTTAGGACATTTGTAAGCCAAGGGAGACTCCTGTCTAGCAGGATTGTGATCCCTGCAAGTTAACTATTTGCTTATTATTCTTGGCAGTCAGGGCTGCCTGAGAGATGCTACACATATGACTGAGGGGGAGCGGATGGAGAGGGGGGTGCAAGGCGCCAGCTTTTGCTTTGTCTTCAGCCAGCTTTGTGCTCCCTCATCAAGAGCAGACATCCTTATCTTGCTCCTGACCTGAGGGGTAAAGCTCTTAGTTTTTCACTATTGAGTATGATATTAACTGTGGTTTTTCATATGTGGCCTTTCTTGTGTTGAAGTATGTTCCCTCTAAACCTACTTTGTTGAGGGTTTGTGTCATGAATGGATGTTGTACTTTGCCAGATGTTTTTTATATACCTACTCAACTGATCACATGGTTCTTATCCTTTCTTTTATTGTTGTGATGTTTCATGTTGAGTGATTTGTGAATATTGACCACCCTTGCATCCCAGGAATAAATCCCACTTGATGATGGTGGATGATTTTTTTTTTAAGACTTTATTTACTTATTTGCCAGAGAGAGAGAGAGCACACACAAACAGGGGGATTGACAGGCAGAGGGAGAAGCAGGTTCCTCATTTAGCAGGGAACCTGACATGGGAATTGATCCCAGCACCCTGGGATCATGACCTGCCTGGCCAAAGGCAGATGCTTAACCAACTGAGCTACCCAGTTGCTCCAAGATTGCAAAATATTTTCAAAGCTATTCTCCATTAATCCTCACATCAACCCTGGAGAAAGATCTTATTATTATTACCATGCTGCTTCCCTCTGAACTATTTAGGACACAAACTGGGAAATGGGGGAGAGATGAGGTGACACTCAAAGCCAAGTTTTCATATAGAAGCAGTTATTGTGATCCACAGCCCATTCATTTACAAACATTTCCTGCACACCCAATAGGTGCCAGGCCTTATGGTCTACATGATGTGGGAAACAAAGGCAGAAGGAAATGTAGATAAAATTAAATGCCCTTATTACCTGCAGTCCTTTGACAAAGGGATCCTGAATCTTTAGCATATGAAAATCCTTTTAGAACTTCCTTTATCTTTACTCCCTTCAGCCCTAAGGTATATAATCAGCTGTCCCTCATAATCCCAGGGCAGCAGGAAGCAGCAGGCAGAGAGCAGCTGCTCTTTCTGCCCATAGGTCCTGTCCTTGTGTTTTAATAAAATCTTTTTGCACCAAAGATGTCTCAGGAATTCTTTCTTGGCTGTCGGCTCTGGGCCCCACCAACATACCAACATTAAAAAAACTATATCACACAGATGAGTAAGCATACAGAATCTGGAGCAAAACAGAACTCTAGCTCTATCACTTATTGCTAACTCTGTAATCTTGGGCAAGTGACTTTATATCTCTCTGTTTCCATTTCTTCATTTGTAGAATAAGTATAACAATAGGACGTAATACCTAGAGTTTCAAAGATTAAAACAGTAAACACATGTAAAAATAAGGAAAACACTTGATAGTCAATGAATACTGATGAACAGTAGCCATTATCATTAACTACAAACATAAACACCCATTGGTGGCTTCTCTAAGTGCTCAAAGAAGCGGAACAGGTATTTCTAAAACAATGCAGCAAATTTTGTTGTAATATGAATATGAAGAAGGTGGTACTCCAGAGGATAATGCAACTAAGTATATCTGCAGGAACTGGGCAGGTTTGACTGAGGATACTTTTGGGCCTGAAGAAAGAATGAATACTAGCAATTTGCTACACGAAGAGCAGGAAAGGGCCATTCCAGAAGAGGGACAATTTTGTGTTGGAGCTACAAGTGTCAAAAGAGAAGGGGAATTTATTTTAATTATAATTATTATTTTTTGGTAAGCTCTCAGCCCAGCGTGGGGCTTGAACCCAGGACCCTGAGATAAGTAGTCTTGTGCTCTATGGATTGAGACAGCCAGGCGCTGGGGAAGGGGAATTTACTGGCCCAGATTCCAGAGCTGCAGTGAGGCGGGGAGTACTGCCGGCTGTGGGGGATGTAAGTCTGTTGGAAAGTGGTCTGAAGTCAGATGATCCAAACTTCCTCTGTGTCCCAAGGTATTTGGATTTTCACTTGCAGGCCAGTGGTTTCAGAACTGAGCTGATTGTCAGACCTACCCAGAGAGGTTTGTATTTATTTATTTTTTCCTAAGGTTTTGTCTGGGTATTTTAACAGCTAAGCGCCTCCGGATTATACATTGACCACTAATTCTTTTATCTGACAGAGAGATACATCGCAGGTAGGCAGAGAGGCAGGCAGAGAGAGAGGGAGAAGCAGGATTCCTGCGGAGCAGACCTGAGCTGAAGGCAGAGGCCCAATCCGCTGAGCCACTCAGTGGATTTTTTTTTTTTTTTAAGATTTTTATTTATTTATTTGACAGACAGAGATCACAAGTAGGCAGAGAGGCGGAGAAGCAGGATCCCTGCTGAGCAGAGAGCCCCGGTGCAGAATTCCATCCCAGGACCCTGGGACTGTGACCTGAACTGAAGGCAGAGGCTTTAACCCACTGAGCCACCCAGGCATCCCACAGGGAGAAGTTTTTAAAAAGATCCCAATACCCCACCTTCAGAAATTCCAAACCTTTATATGTGCATGGGGCCCAGGAATACCTTTGGAAAGCCCTCCCACTCCCACTCCCCAGTAATTCTGCTGCTGAGTCAGGGTTGGGGCCGCTTCCACAGGGTAAGTGTGAGCCAAACAGGAGCGTGCAATACCATTCCTAAGGCAGGTAACTGCAGGACACATCCTGACCTGTAGGTCTTTGCTCAATATTAAAAATAAATAAATAAATAAATAAATAAATAAAATTCATCCTTTTTTTTCACCGATACAGTTATCTTCTAACAGTTTACTACTGTTAATTTACTTACTGTATCGGGACGCCTGGGTGGCTCAGTTGGTTAAGCAGCTGCCTTTGGCTCAGGTCATGATCCCAGCATCCTGGGATCGAGTCCCACATCGGGCTCCTTGCTCAGCAGAGAGCCTGCTTCTCCCTCTGCCTCTGCCTGCCATTCTGTCTGCCTGTGCTCGCTCTCTCCCCCCCTCTCTCTCTGATAAATAAATAAAATTAAAAAAAATAAAAAAATAAAAAAAAATTTACTTACTGTATCATCTGAATTCATTTATTTGAGTGTAAACTGAACATTACTAGTGAACCTCAAATTCTAGAAGAGGGTGGCACATAGAAGGCCACATGTTTTTTAATCAATCAGTCATTTAAGGAGTGGAGGAAACAAGAATGTGGCTAGTATAGAACAATAAGGAGGCAATGGAAAAACCTGTAATTTTGATGTTGGTCAGTTTGCTTAACAAGGAAAAGGGAGAGAGGGGTGTAGTTTTTTAATTTTCAATTTTTTTTTAATAAACAATGTATTTTTATCCTCAGGGGTACAGGTCTGTGACTCGCCAGGTTTACACACTTCACAGCACTCGCCACAGCACACACCCCTCCCAATGTCCATAACTCCACCCCCTTCTCCCAACCCCCTCCCCCCAGCAACCCTGTTTGTTCTGCGAGATTGAGTTTCTCACGGTTTGTCTCTCTCCCGATCCCATCTTGTTTCATTTATTTTTTTCCTACCCCCCAAACCTCCCACGTTGCATGAACGTAGTGTTGTTACAGGTGTACAATATAGTGATTCAACGATTCAGTACATTAGCGCTCAGAGAGGAGGTGAAGTTTCTAAAAAAAATGTAGTAGGATGGGGAGAAAGGCTAGTTTTTCCTTGTTCTCGAGTTTCTTTCTGCTTTCACTCTCATGCTTCTGGGTACATAACAAACTAAAAACCGCCAGAACGGCCCACCTGGCCGCCTTCCCTAACTATTCATCCACCCAGATTTCACGCGAGCGCAGCAGAAAGCAGCACCTGGACCTGAAATCTTTTCAGGATGGCTGTCTGCCAGGGTCGGCGCGCGACCTAGGTTTACGCATGCGCAGTAGGCAAGAGTCGTCAGCGTGCGCGGGAAGCTGGGCCGCGTCCGCTTATGATTGGCTACCGCGGCGGACTCCCACCCACCAAAAAGCTGCGGTGGGTGCTGATTGGGCGTCTCAGCAAAGGCCGGACGCCGCACGGGAGGGAGGGAAGGGAGGCGGGAAACAGCTTAGGGGGTGCGGGGTCGTGCAGTTCCTTTTGGCAGTCAGCGGAGAGGTTCCGAAATGGCGGTGCAGCCGAAGGAGACGCTGCAGCTGGAGAGCGCGTCCGAGGTCGGCTTCGTGCGCTTCTTCCAGGCCATGCCGGAGAAGCCGACCACCACGGTGCGCCTCTTCGACCGGGGCGATTTCTACACGGCGCACCACGAGGACGCCCTGCTGGCCGCCCGAGAAGTGTTCAAGACCCAGGGGGTAGTCAAGTACATAGGGCCGGCAGGTGAGGGCAGGGGCTGCGCGGGCTCCCCTCGGGCGGTGGGCAGCGAGCGGACTCTAGGGCAAGGAGTTACGGGGGCGGGGACGTCGCTGCCTCCCAGGGATGGCGCTTCTTCTGGCCGCTGCCTCGGCCAAGTGGGGCGCCATCCGCCCCTGCCCCGCCTCCGCCCTTGAGTCGGTCCCTCTGCAGCGGCCCCAGACCTGACTAACTGGAGACAAGGAAGGAACGTCCCCTCTGCCCGGCGTTTTAATACATTAGTTTATTTATTTATTTTTTTAATTGCACAGCGGTCGCATGGGTGTCTGCCCGCGGCCCCGCCTTGGCCCTGTAGATCTCCCCGCAAACTCCGTCCCAGGAGTGAGATTTAAAATAGAAGGGGGCTTGGGAGAACATTTCATGTCGTCGGTGTGGTTTTGCCCACCCTCCACTTAACTCTGGATCAGTGCCGGGATCTCGAACGGGTTGCTATTGATAGGCAGCAGTGTCAAGGGGTCAGGACCTCGGACTTGGAGCCACAATTCTTGGATTCGCGTCGCGGCGCCTCCACTTAACATCTGTGACTTTGGACAAGGCACGTTTGTCTTGGCCTCAGCTCGGCTGTGCGTGCCCTCCGTAATCCAGCCCCATGTCTCTCGCATTATCTCTCCTTGTAAGGCTGCAGACTTTTCACACTATGTGAGCTAGACGTCCTAGAGGTTTCGTGTTGATTGCTTAACTCCCCGGCACTGTTGTGATGGAGCATTCTTCCATCATAACGGAGTGAGGGGGAGGGTGTAGTGAGGAGACGTGGGTTCTAGTCCTGCCTTTACCACATGCAGATGGAATGTTAATGTTTCATTTATCTGGCAAAAATTTATTGAGTGTTGCTGTGTCAGAGAGGGTTATGGACACTGGGAAAGACAGTATCTGCCTTCACAGAGCTCACTCTAGTGGAGAGCAAGGCAGAAATAATCAGTTATTGAAAGTGAAGAACTGTGGAAGTGTGTGCTCCATAGCAAGTTGTTGAAGAGGCCTAGAAAAGCAGGAATGGCAACGATTGGAGACCACAGAAGCAGCACTGGATGAGAATAAATTTCTCTTGCGTCTTGAAGGACTAGGCTTTCGCTGTGGAGAGGGTCTGAAAAAAGGCAGATTGGTGTCCCTGGAACAGAAAACCGGGAGGAGGGTGGCCCAGGTGGGTGGGGTCAGAGGATCCAAGGCTTTTTTTCCGTTGTGCTGAGTTGAAATTTTATGCTGTAGGCCCAGAAGTTGGATGACTTAAGTAAAGGTGGAGAGGTGTGTTGGATGTTTGGCTGTAAGATGGGGGCTCAGTTAGAAGGGGCAAGAGGAGAGGTGTTAGGATCAATGAAGACCAGCCAGAGATAGGGAGGGATGGATGGCTTCATAGTTAATGATGGTCTAAGTCACTTTCTGGTTTTAAAGTTACTCAAGGCTAGTAAATGTAGTTATCCTATTTTTGTATTATGCAGCTTAGAATAATTTAAGCATTTAAAATGATGTAAAAAGTTCTAAACATACTTACATGGTTCTGTAAATAGAATCACTGATTTTTTTTAAGCGCCCCTTAATGATTCTAATGTTTTTATTTTTCTAATTTAGATTATGAAACGAATAATGGATGCTAAGCTTTACACCCATTTACTGGGAAGGAAGTTTAGTATGAATACCCAGTATCTTATATAGTGGAGTATAGACTTTTTATTTTTTTATTTTTTTTAAAGATTTTATTTATTTATTTGACAGAGATCACAAGTAGGCAGAGAGGCAGGTAGAGAGAGAGGAAGGGAAGCAGGCTCCCCGCTGAGCAGAGAGCCCGATGCGGGGTTTGATCCCAGGACCCCGGGATCTTGACCTGAGCCGAAGGCAGAGGCTTTAACCCACTGAGCCACCTAGGTGCCCCCGAGTGGAGTATAGACTTTTTAAAAAACAATTTTTCCTTTCATTGCTCTTGAAAGTTAAAATGTAGGCGTTTACTGGGTGCATTCCTAAGAATAATCTAGTCACTTCCTGTTCATATTGAGAATGGTGTTAACGGTGAATTTAACTTTTCAGAGATTAGCAAGTAAATATGAGTTATTCTTAAGCATCTAGTTCTTAGGTTAAACATTTATGCCAAACACATTTTAGGTAAAAGATTGTCCTATTATATGTTCGGGTAGGATAGTAACAGTGAAATTTTTTAAATTAAATAATTATAGATTTTATTTATTCATTTGAGATAGAGCACAAGCAGGCGGAGAGGGAGAAGCAGACTCCCCTGCTGTGCTGGGAGCCGGACAATGGGGCTGGATCCCGGGACCAGGAGATCATGACTTGAGCTGAAGGCAGACGATTAACAATCTGAGCCACCCAGGCTCCCTGGATAATAACAGTTAGAAAAAGATTGATGGGGCACCTGGGTGGCTCAGTGGGTTAAAGCCTCTGCCTTCGGCTCAGGTCATGATCTCAGGGTCTTGGGATGGAGCCCCACATTGGACTCTCTGCTCAGCAGGGAGCCTGTTTCCCCTCTCTCTCTGCCTGCCTTTCTGCCTACTTGTGATCTCTGTCTGTCAAATAAATAAAATTAGAAAAAAAAAAAAAAAAAAAGGTTGATCATTTGTTACTAGAAATTGGCTGAAATAAGTGAAAGAGGGAGGTCCTCAAAAATGTCTTGGAGATCCCCAAAGTGGGTGTCTTGGGGTTTTCACTGTACAAGATGCAGTGTAACTGAGCATCTTTTTAAATAATATATGTTGGTGTGAGGCTGCGAATACTTGTTTCTTGGAAAGAATTTTCCTTCATTTCAACATTAGACCATTTAGGTAAAGGGTTAACAAAACCTTTTTCTGTGCTTCTCTATTCCACCTGGTAACCCTGATCAAATTAAGGTTAGTTATGTTTCTAGGCAGCATTGCTTATTGAGAAATGACCCTAGATTGGTAAATTATACCTGGACTGTAAGGCCTGATGAATTATAAATAACCTGATGAGGGTCACGTGCACTTGCACTTGAGGCAAATCTCAGAGCCTCCTACCTTTTCCCACATTCTTTAGCAGTCAAACTTGTCTCTGACTGTAGAAGACAAATTGTTAGAACGCTCTCAATTCCTGCCTTCAAGGATCTTTTTTTTTTTTTTTTTTTTAAGATTTTATTTTTTAATTTGACAGAGATCACAAGTAGGCAGAGAGGCAGGCTGGGGGAGAGGAGGAAGCAGGCTCCCTCCTGAGCAGAGAGCCCGATGTGGGGCTGGATCCCAGGGTTCTGGGATCATGACCTGAGCCAAAGGCAGAGGCTTTAATCCACTGAGCCACCCAGGCGCCCCAAAAGGATACTTTTTATAATATAACAGGTTTGTTGAGATACTATTCACATACAGTATGATTCATGCATTTACTTTTGATTGACACATGTAAACATTTCAGTGTTCTGTTTTATAATTCAGTGGATTTTAGTATATTCACAAAGTTAAGCAACCATCATGGCAATACATTTTTTTTTTTTAAAGTAGGCTCCATGCCCAAGCCACACATGGGTCTTGAACTCAGCACCCTGAGATCAAGACCTGAGCTAAGAGTTGGATGCTCAGCCGACTGAGCCACCCAGGTGCCCCACCACAGTACATCTTACTTATTTATATATTCGTTTTTAAAGTAATCTCTACACCCAACGTGGGCTTAACCTCAAGACCCTGAGATCAAGAGTCAGATGGATGTTCTACCAACTGAACCAGCCAGGTGCCCCCACAGTAAATTTTCAAAACATTTTTGTCTGTCCCCAAAAGAAACCCTGTACCCATTAGCAGTCACCCCCGCAGCCGTGCCCCCTCATTCTCCCAATGCTGGGCAACCACTAACCTCTCATCTATTTAGATTTCACTTACCCTGGACATTGCATAAAAATGGAATCCTAAGGGCACCTGGTTGGCTCAGTTTGTTAAGCATCTGCCTCAGGCTCAGGTCATGATCTCAGGGTCTTGGGACCAGGTCCTGCTTCTGGCTCCCTGCTCAGTGGAAAGTGTGCTTCTCCCTCTGCCCCTTCTTGCTCATGTTTGCTTGCTGTATCTATCTCAAAGAAAGAAATAAAATCTTTTAAAAAATGGAATCATAAAATATGTGGTCTTCACTGACTTCTTTCACTTAATATTTTCAGGTTCATCTCTCCTATCAGTACTTCATTTCTTTTTATTGCCAAAAAATCTATTGTATGGATATATCATATTTTGTTTTTACCCATTTGCCAGTTCACAGACATTTGGGTTATTTCTTTTACCTGTACTTTTTAATTTCATCTGTACCCATTCTTTCCTCCCTATTGTGCCAGTGAAGAGATGAGCCTTTTGCTGTGGTCTGGATCCCAATCCCCTCTTTCAGAGTTGGCTTTCTGTTTCCTCTCCTCTGGTTCATTCTACTGGCAGGTAGACTACGTCTTTTAAGCTACTTTTAATCTTCAACATTAATGATCACAGTATTATTTTTAAAAAGCCCTGTGAGATGGGTCAGTACCGAGCTCCAATTTATGGATAAGAACTCTGAGTCACTGAAAAAGAAAATTACTTGGGTTTTACCTCTTTTTTTTTTTTGGTCATAATTCAGCTTAGAAAGCATCTCCTGTTGGGAGCCTTTCTTGATTTCCCTGTTAAGACTGCCTGGTTAGCTGCCCTACCCCTTAGGTATTCGCTGCTCTTGGGCCTTCTTACCCTAGACATAGCATTTATTCTACCTGTTGCCTGTGTATTCCAATAGACTGAAAGCTCTTAGTAGAACCTGTGTTTTAAGCAGTGTCTTCCTCTGAACTCTAGCCCCTAGCATGATGCCCACATGTAGCAGACACATAGTAATTGTCATTTCAATGAGGTTGGGGGCTCCAAATTATTCTTGAAGAATCTTACATGAACCTGAGGCTATTCCTTCTGCTGTACCCTAGGTGGAGGCTGGGTACCTTTCTGTTCCTGTTCTCTTATTTTACACCACGTCAGTTTTACTTCCCAGCAGGTTAGATAAAGCATACAATGCCAGTCTCTTCACCAGGAACGTAGACTAGCACTTTCGGTGCTCATCATCAGTAAATAAGACTTAAAATGCACCACCACCCAGTGTGTCACAAAAACTCCTTTGAGAGAAATAGTAACTTCGCAGGATAACTTTGGCAGTTGGGTGGCTGGACTGTCTTATTAGCAATAGAGGTAGAGGAGGCCATGGGGGAGAGGAATCATCTCACTTGTCTCTCCACTCCACCAGCTCTTAAGAAATCACCACTGTTGTGACTCTGTTTCTGTTCAAAGTGTTGTGGGTAGAGGGACTCCTGGGTGGCTCAGTTGGTTGAGCGACTGCCTTCGGATCAGGTCATGATCGTGGACTTTCAGGATCGAATCCCATATAGGCTTCCTGTGCTGTGGGGAGTCTGCTTCTCCCGCTGACCTCTCTCCTTTCATATTCATTCTCTCTCTCTCTCTTTCTCTCTCTCTCTCAAATAAATAAATAAATAAAATCTCTTTTTTAAAAAGTGGCAGTAGAAAGTTTTGACCAGTTTGCTCTGGACCCAGGTAGATAACATTGATGTGCAAAGTAGTTGGGTAAATAGGGAGGGGTGGGGCTTGTGGATCTGAGAGTGCTTGTTCGTCCTGTAATGGCATTCAATATCAAGTACTTGAAAAACCCTGTGCTGGGCAGACAGTTCGGCTGGCATATCCTGGTTTGATTTAAGACCTGTTTCAGAATTTTACCAGACTAATCTTGTTTTTTCCCCCTCTCAGAATTGTTTTTGCTGAGTTGGATTTTACATTTTGCCTTTTAATTTAAAGGATGATATGAAAAACTGTTTTTGAAACTCACTATTGTATTTACTGGAAGTTGCTGGTAAAATTCACAGTGGTGTTTATCAGAACCTTTGGGAGAAATTCTCTGATTTTATATTAACTCTAGTTTGCTGCTTTTTTTTTTTTTTAAGATTTATTTATTTTAGAGAGCGAGTCTGTACTAATAGGAGGAGGGGCAAAGGGAGAGAATCTCTAGTGGATTCCACGCAGAACCAAACGTGGGGCTTGATCTCAAGACCATGAGATCATGACCTCAGCAGAAACCAAGAGTTGGACGCTTAACTGACTGAGCCACCCTGGTGCCTGTGCTGTTTTTCTTGAAGTTTTTTTTCCCCCTTGTTTTTATTTTTATGATGTCTCATCTTTTGAATAATGTTACTCACAGGGAATTTAACTAGATGGGTTGGTAGGCTGACCAATCATTCTCATTTGCTTGGGACTGTGGGGGCTTCTGGAACACCAAACTTTCAGTATTAAAACTGGGAGAGTCTCGGGCAAAATGGTAAGAGTTATAGGCAAAACCAGGAAATAATTTAGATAGGGCTGACCATTCCACTGAGGTTCTGATCCTGAGTGTTAGTTGGGAGATACGAGCCTGTTGCAGGCTGGAGGCCTTCAGTCTTGCCCATGCCTCAGAACGTGAGTACAGACCTTGTTGAATGGGATTCTAGAGTAAACATAATTCTCATGCAACTTGCTGTCTAAATGCAACCTAAAGAAACAGCAGTCAGTGCTCGCTTCGGCAGCACATATACTAAAATTGGAACGATACAGAGAAGATTAGCATGGCCCCTGCGCAAGGATGACACGCAAATTCGTGAAGCGTTCCATATTTAAAAAAAAAAAGAAACAAAACAAAAAAAAGAAACAGCAGTCACATGGTATTCAAGTCTGTAAGAAAATGTGACTGTTAAACTTACTGAGTTGAAATTGGTGTCCTAAATAGTGTTTTGCTCCAAGTTTGAACTGATTGAATGTATTTTATTTTATTATTATCTTTTTAAGATTTTATTTATTTATTTATTTGACCGATAGAGATCACAAGTAGGCAGAGAGGTAGGCAGAGAGAGAGAGGAGGAAGGCAGGCTCCCTGCTGAGCCCAGAGAGCCCTGTGCTGGGCTCGATCCCAGGACCCTGGGATCATGACCTGAGCCGAAGGCAGAGGCTTTAACCCACTGATCCACCCAGGCGCCCCTGATTGACTATATTTTATTTTAATTTCATTTATTTATTTATTTATTTATTTATTTGACAGACAGAGATCACAAGTAGGCAGAGAGGCAGGCAGAGAGAGAGGAGGAAGCAGGCTCCCTGCTGAGCAGAGAGCCCGATGCGGGGCTCAATCCCAGGACCATGGGATCACAACCTGAGCCGAAGGCAGAGGCTTTAACCCACTGAGCCACCCAGGCACCCTGAAAATCTGTTCGAATAAATTTATTTTTAGATCTGATCAAATGTCCTGAAAATAATTGGAAAAAACAGGGAGGATACTTTATAGAAAATGAGATAAGAATAATTAGAATATATTGTTATAATTAGAATATATTGTTATAAACAGTTTTTCTAAGAGATTGTTCCCAGTTGAAAACCATTGATCTAAAATAAAGACCAAAAGTTTGAAAACTGTGTTAATTGGAGAGGGGAAATAGATGTACTCATACTTAATGGATGATGGTGCACAGCCAATCAAGGAGAATATTCTGGCAGTATTTATCAAAATCACTCACATTCTTTGACAAAGTCCAGTTGGGGGCTTTGTCTTACAGATGTGCTCACCTGTTTGGAGAGTGAAGCATGTACAAGATTGTGCAGCGTTATTGTAATAGTAGAGACTGGAAACAACCTGTATGTCCATCAGTAAGAGACTAATTAAATTATAGAACATCCTCAGAGTCATTGGAATGTTTGCAGCTGTAAACAGAAAGAAGCTGATTGTAATGATGGAACAACCTCCAAAATATATTCAAATGTTAAAAAAAAAAAAAAAGCCAAGATACAGAACAGTGTTTGTAGTATGTCCTTATTGATGTAAGAGAGGAACAAAGTAATGCTTGTATGTGTATAGTTTGTGTTTGGGAATATATTTTATAAACTGATAGCACTTGGCTGGTGAATTGGATATGTAGGGGATCATTGGTGAAAGGGAAGTCCTTCTTTTTGCAGTACTTCTTTGAACCTTTGAATTTTATCCTGCGTTACCTAGAACTTTTTTTTTTTTTTTAAAGATTTTATTTATTTATTTGACAGACAGAGATCACAAGGAGGCAGAGAGACAGGCAGAGAGAGAGGAGGAAGCAGGCTCCCCACTGAGCAGAGAGCCCGATGTGGGGCTCGATCCCAGGACCCTGAGATCATGACCCGAGCCGAAGGCAGAGGCTTTAACCCACTGAGCCACCCAGGCGCCCCTACCCAGAACATTTTGCAGTGAATAATGACATACATTTTTATGGGCCTTTCAGGAAAAGTTTAATTACATATAAATACTGTATAGTTATAAGATTTTTATTCAAAATTCTGAGAAACTAATTATAAGAAAAGACAAGTAAGTTTAGCTGGATACGCATTTACTCTTTTTTATCTTTGATATGAGGCTCAATCCCAGGACCCTGGGATCATGGCCCAAGGTGAAAGCAGACACTTACTTAACCAACTGAGCCACTCAAACGCCTCTGTCTTTGTATTATTTTCTTCCTCTTCCTCCTCCTCCTCCTCTTCTTCTTCTTCTTTTTTAAGATTTTATTTATTTATTTATTTGAGAGAAATCGCAAGAGAGAACATGAGTGGGGAGGAAAGGGAGAAGTATGTTCCGTGCTGAGCAGGGAGCCCTGCAATCCCACGATCCCAGAACAGGACCTGAGTTGAAGGCAGACACTTAACTGACTGCAGGTGCTCCTATCTTTGTATCTTTTTAATTTTTTATTTTGATGCATAGGTTCCACAGAAAAAGGTTGGGTGCTACATCTATTCATCTTTTTATACCCTTCAACTGGGATGAGTAGTAAGTACTTAACAGTTTATTGAAGGAATGAATTACTGAGAGAAGAATGTAGCTTGGCTGGGGGGGTGGGGGGGGTCGCCATCGTGTTAGGTACCTGAACACTTAACCACTTTAAATCCGCAAATGTGTAATATGTATTTTTAATATTTTTCTTTAGGAACAAAGACCTTGGAGAGTGTTGTGCTTAGTAAAATGAATTTTGAGTCTTTTGTAAGAGATCTTCTTCTAGTTCGACAGTACAGAGTCGAAGTTTATAAGAATAGAGCTGGAAATAAGGCCTCAAAGGAGAATGATTGGTATTTGGCATTTAAGGTAATTATCTTCCTCTTTAATTTGGTTATTATTTTTAAGAGTAGAAAAAATAAAGATGTGAGGGACTTCACTTGTGTGTTTTAATATTTTAATCAGGTTGTGATAAAATGCTTTGAGAAATATTCTTCAGCATGTGGTTTTTAAAATCATGGTTTAATAGCAGTTTAGAAATTCAGTAAATCCTTATTAGGAGTATGAATACGTGAAGCTTTGTCAATATCCCTGAAACCTAAATAAGAAAATAGATTTTATGTAAAATTGAATACCAGCATTAAACAAAGATTTGATTTTGTTTTTAAAGTAGTATCACACAGATTAACTGTATCCCAAATACCTCATTTACACACTTTTTAAAGATTTTTATAATTTTTATTATTGTTTTTTAAGATTCTATTTATTTGAGAGAGAGACACAGTGTGAGTAGGAGGGGCAGAGGGAGAAACAGTCTCAAGTAGACTCCACACTGAGCATGGAGCCTAATGCAGGGCTCCATCCTAGGACCCTGAGGTCATGACCTGAGCTGAAACCAAGTAGGATATTTAACAGACTGAGCCACGCAAGCACCCTATTTTAATTTTTTTTTGATGATTTATTTGAGAAAATGCTCAATAGCAAATTAGGGAGGAGGCAGAGAGAAAGAATGTCAAGCAGACAACCTGCTGAACATGGAGCCCCAGGCTACCTTGGGATCTTGATGTGAATGGAAGTCGAGTCCCAAGCTTAACAGGATCAGCCACCCATGTGTGTGCCCTCCCCTTTTTTCTCAAATTTTCTCTTTTTTTAAAGCTTTATTTATTTATTTAAAGTAATTTCTACTCCCAGTGTGGAGTTTGAATTTACAATTCCGAGATTGAGTCATGTGCCAGCCAGGAGCCCCTCACTTGTACACATTTGTAATGTCTTTGTATCTTTCTATATGCTTTTCTCTTCCATTAAATGTGTAATTTTTTATAAGTTAGGAACTTTGTTTAATGGTAATCCTATTCCTTGGTGTCCCTAGAAAGGCTTATTGACGTGTGTATTTTATGCATTCGTGGAGATAGTAGTGCTGTTTTGTTTGCTATAATGACTAACTTCGTTGTTAGTCTCTAAGGTCCTGTTTTTGGTTGTTCAACTGCGGTGCCTGTGGGGAGTAAGTTCTAAATAAATACTGGAATAAATTAATGGCAGAATGTTGTTGGGGAGCAAGATTTATTCTTGAAAGGGAATAAATGTCTGATAAGGGTGACCGTGCCCTGGGCTTACAGTCAGCATCTATTCTTTATTTTCTTCTCTTGTCTCTCTGGGTGTCCTTGGCAGATTTCCCAACCTTCTCCTGTATCTGTTTCTCTATAAACAGTAAAATTAGGTTTTTTTGGATGCTTTCCAACTTGAAAGTCCTGTGATTTTTTTTTTTTTTTCCCCTTATGAGGTTTAATAGAATCCTTTAACATTTGATCTTGGTACTACCCCAAACATAATTTTGTTCAATTCTTGTTTCATAGTGTGTCCTCCTCCCCCTGCCAGCCTTTGTAAATGTAGACATTTACTGAAGATAATATCTGGGAGAATATAGCATTGTACATTATAGAGTTCCCTGGGGATTTTCATTGGTGTTTTACTGAGAACAGTGGGGCTTTTACTTAGAGTGTTAGCCTAGGTCTTGAAAGATTTTAATAGAAAATTAATAGAAAGATTTTAATAGAAATCACCACAAAGTGATGTTTTCTATTTCATTCTTCATAGAGCTCAATTAGTTAACACCAAAATGTGGACTCCTAAGTGTACAAGAGATTACCATGATTATCAGCCCATCACACCTTATGATGCTATACTATATCCAGATCCTTAAAGATGAATTCTTAATGCTTACATTTTAGGTCAGGGGGATGTTTTTTCAAATATATATCTTTGTCAGATTAAAAAGGTGTTATCTTCATCCTGACATTTTAAGTTCGGATCTAAAACTGCATAAACTGATTTATCTTTACATTTTTTTAGCTTATTGAGTCTATAATAAAGTATTAGTGATATTTAAAATAGTTGATTTCTATGATTGATTTCTTTTGCATGTTCTCAGTGGTATGTTCAGAGCAGGAAAAGACCTTGGATACCATCTAGTTCACAGATTACCAGTCTTTATCATTTTCAAAGACCCTCAAGAACACAATTTTATTAGGTACTGGTTCAGAGACTTTTTTAAGGGTGTGTTTCCTAATCTGTACAAATCCAAAGTATATATGTAAAAATATGATGTTTAGATTTGGAATTGAATCAGTGCTTTTAAAATTTGAATGCAAGATGCTTTCTCCATTTCATTTTTTAAAAAAATTTAAAGAGGGCCTGGCTGGCTCTGTTGGTACAGCATGTGACTCTTGATCCTCAGGATCGTGAGTTCAAACCCCATATGGCCATGGAGCCTACCTTTAAATAATACTAATAAATAAAATATATGTATATTTTTTTTAAAGATTCTAAGTCACGGCGCCTGGGTGGCTCAGTGGGTTAAAGCCTTGGTCTTCGGCTCAGGTTATGATCCCAGGGTCCTGGTATTGAGCCCCACATTGGGCTCTCTCCTCAGCAGGGAGCCTGTTTCCCCCTCTCTCTCTGCCTGCCTCTCTGTCTACTCATGATCTCTGTCTGTTAAATAAATAAATAAAATCTTCAAAAATAAATAAAGATTTAGTCATCTCTGTACCCAACATGGGACGCAGACTCATGACCTGACATCAAGAGTCCCATGCTCTTCTGACTGAGCCAGCAGTGCCCCCCTCCATTTGATTTTGATCCAGATTTTAATCAACAATCCATAGTTTTAAAATATTTAGATTCGTATTGTAGAAAAATAAATTTTATCATGATCATACTGATAAAAACCTTCAGGAACTTTGGACACCTAAATGATAGTGTGTATAATCCAGATGCGGGATTTCAAATTGAAAATTTGTTCTTTTTTTAAAAATTATATTTATTTATTTGACAGAGAGATCACAGGTAGGTAAAGAGGCAGGCAGAGAGAGAGGAGGGGAAGCAGGCTCCCTGATGAGCAGAGAGCCAGATGTAGGGCTCAATCCCAGGACCCTGGGATCACGACCTGAGCCGAAGGCAGAGGCTTTAACCCACTGAGCCACCCAGGCACCCTGAAAATCTGTTCGAATAAATTTATTTTTAGATCTGATCAAATGTCCTGAAAATAATTGGAAAAAACAGGGAGGATACTTTATAGAAAATGAGATAAGAATAATTAGAATATATTGTTATAAACAGTTTTTCTAAGAGAACATTTTGTTAATGAAATTGGTCAAGGTTGGGTAATGTTTGTTTGTTAGTAAAATTTTAAGTACGTTCAACAGTTCTGAAAATTTTTCTTTATTTTTGTTAAGGCTTCTCCAGGCAATCTTTCGCAGTTCGAAGACATTCTCTTTGGTAACAATGATATGTCAGCTTCCATTGGTGTTGTGGGTATTAAAATGTCTACAGTTGATGGCCAAAGACAGGTCGGAGTTGGGTATGTTGACTCCATACAGAGGAAGCTAGGACTTTGTGAGTTCCCTGATAATGATCAGTTCTCCAACTTGGAGGCTCTCCTGATTCAGATTGGACCAAAGGAATGTGTTCTACCAGGAGGAGAGACTGCTGGAGACATGGGAAAACTGAGGCAGGTAAGGGAATCAAGTTAGTGATGGAGGAGAATCTAAGCCTATGAAAGACTCATTAACATAACAAACACCTTTATTTAAAGAAAAAAAATAATTCAGAACTCAACTTTTTTTTTATCTAAGTACAGTAAGGTATTTTCAGGATAATCTTGATGTTTATCTTTCACAGAAACTTTCTATCTTTGAGGACACTATGGGTCTATCAAATAAGTAAGATGTAAAGCTTCAGGGTTATTTTTTGATAGTTCAAGTGGAACTTTTAGTCTCTTTTACTGAGTCTTTTTTAAAAATTCTGATTGTATTGTTTGGGTAAGTGTATGCTTTATTTAGGTATCTTTTTTCTTTTTATGGGCTTCAAATGCCATAGGAACTGCTTGGGAAAGAGTAAAACTATGATGGGCATTGTTAGCATAGGTTAGTATTTAAGCAACTTTCCACAATTACTTATTTTGTTTAGAGTTTTTACTGTTGGAAACTATTTTTTGAAAGCTTTATGTGAAAATAATTTTAAATTGTCATGGAAACATAGATTTTAAAAATACATGTTTATAAATTACAAGTATCTTTCACATTATATAAAAACTTAATGTGGGCTAATAATTGGTTAAGCTGTTGTTACTGTAATTATGGTATATCGTTTTTTCTTATTTTTATTTTTTTATTTTTTTAAAGATTTCATTTATTTATTTGACAGAGATCACAAGTAGGCAGAGAGAGAGAGAGAGGAGGAGGAGGAGGAAGCAGGCTCCCTGCTGAGCACGGAGCCCAATGTGGGACTTGATCCCAGGATCCTGGGATCATGACCTGAGCCGAAGGCAGAGGCTTTAGCCCACTGAGCCACCCAGGCGCCCAGTTTTTTCTTATTTTTAAAAAAATCCTTTTCTTGGGGCGCCTGGGTGGCTCAGTGGGTTAAAGCCTCTGCTTTCGGCTCAGGTCATGATCCCAGGGTCCTGGGATCGAGTCCTACATTGGGCTCTCTGCTCAGCGGAGAGCCTGCTTCCTCCTCTCTCTCTGCCTGCCTCTCTGCCTACTTGTGATCTCTGTCTGTCAAATAAATAAATAAAATATTTTTTTAAAAATCCTTTACTTGAAGTAATTTAAATTATTTCTTGTAAAATAGGTTATTCAGAGAGGAGGAATTCTGATCACAGAAAGAAAAAGAGCTGATTTTTTGACAAAAGATATCTATCAGGACCTCAACCGGTTGTTGAAAGGCAAAAAGGGAGAGCAGGTGAATAGTGCTGTCTTGCCAGAAATGGAGAATCAGGTATGTGGATTAAAATACAAATTTACTCTTACATATAAATTGTATAAATTATAATCATGACTTTTAGAAGGCTACTTGTTTCATCTCTCTCAAAGTCTAAACTATGGATCATTGATACTAAGTTTATTTTTACCGTGAGGAAGCTTGTGAAAAACTTAAGGAAATTACTAGAAAAATTAAAACAGTCTTAAATATAATCACATTATATTTATACACATATGTCTTTGGGGACAAGAAAGAGTTTTATTGATTTCACAGGAAAGAGCCTGATCCTGTCTCTTACATGGACGAGATAGTATAGTGGTTGTAGGAGGGAAAAGAGACCTATCGCAGCATTATAATGTACAAGTTCTGGGTTCTTTAATTAATTATAATTACTTCACTTTTTTGAGAGGCAGTTTCATTGTTTGTTAAATAGATAATCTTAAAGGATTGTTACGAAGATGAGGAAGTAATAAGGGTGAAAGTAAATATAGTATGTAGCGCATAATAAATATTACATTTAAACAGGCTAAAAGAATAGCACTAGTTATGTATGTTTAGTGGTAAAAATGAATATGGAAATAATGTAATTTCTTAGAGAATTTTCAGTGGTTGAAGTGTTTCTTTGTTCATATCTTTGGGGTGGGTATGGTTTGAGATGTACTCTTATGTATTTAAAAATACTTTGGAAGCTCTTACATGATAATTTGGTGGATCCCTGATAAGTAAAATGAAAAATTCTATTGTATGCTTTAAAAAGAACAAGCTTGGGACCTGGGTGGCTCAGTGGGTTAAGCCTCTGCCTTCGGCTAAGGTCATGATCTCAGGGTCCTGGGATAAAGCCCCGAATCAGGCTCTCTGCTCAGCAGGGAGTCTGCTTCCCTCCTCTCTCTCTGCCTGCCTCTCTGCCTACTTGTGATCTTTCTCTCTGTCAAATAAATAAAATCTTTTAAAAAAAGAATAAATAAAAGAACAAGCTTTATGACTTAGAATTCTGAAAGTAGAGTTAGAACTAGAATGAACTTGGACTATTAATGATACGGGATTTTGTAGTGATTTACTGTTGTGTAATAGTTTGATTCTTATAAACTTAAGTAATTATTTGAATGTTTGTGTGTGTGGCAAAATCAAAAGCCAGTATGTATAAGTAGTAATACTGGTATTAGAAACGTACTTCTTGAAAATATAAAGAAACTCCTAGGGTTACTAACAAGTGTTTTTATCTGTGTGGTGACATTGCAGGAAATTCTGACAGTCTTAGGCATTTGCTGGAGTTTGGTAAGAACACATAGATGACTGTTTTCGATTAGGGAAAATAAATTACAATTCACAATCTAATACCAAGTATATTTTACTTAATTATTATTTTTTAATTTTTTAAAAAAGATTTTACTTATTTATTTGACAGATCACAAGTAGGCAGAGAGGCAGGCAGAGAGAGAGATGGGGCGGGAAGCAGGCTCCCCGCTGAGCAGAGAGCCTGATCTGATGTGGAACTTGATCCCAGGACCCTGAGATTATGACTTGAGCCAAAGGCAGAGGCCACCCACTGAGCCACCCAGACGCCCCATTTTATTATTTTTAAAGATTTTATTTATTTATTTGGCACAGAGAGAGAACAAATGGGGGAGGGGCAGAGGGTAAGGGAGAAACCGAATCCCCACTGAGCTGGGAGCCCAGTGAGATGCAGTGTGCTGGGTGATGTGATGTGGGGTGCAATGCGGGGCTCCATCCCAGGACCCTGAGATCATGACCTGAGCTGATGGCAGATGCTTAACTGACTGAGCCTTAAGTATACTTTAATATGTAGGATTTGTCTTTGGGCTATCAGTTTAATGTCCTGAAACTTCTTATGTTACAGTAATAACAGACAGTTTATTATACTTATTTACTTTCAAAAGATTTCATTTATTTAGAGAAGGGGTGCTCTGATGGGGAGAGGGGCAGATAGAAAGGCAGAATCTCAGCAGACTCCACGCCGAGTGTAGAACCCCATGTAGAACCCCACTGAGCCCAATCTCAGGACCCTGAGATCATGATCTGAGCCAAAATTAAGAGTCAGGCATTTAAACTGACTGAACCACCCAGGTACCCTGAAACTTCCTATTAAATACACGTGTAGGAAAATGCATATATCGTAAGTGTATAAATGGAATTATCATAAATTGCAAATACTCAAATAATCAGTGTCCATGAGACAAGATAGTACCAGTACCTCAGTGACCTTTTTATGCTTCCTTCTAGTCATTACCCTACCAAGGATAACCCTGGTTCTCAACTCTTACAGCACAGATTTGTTTGGCCTGTTTTTAATAGTCTATATTAATGGAATCATGTAGTTTGTAGCCTTTTGTGCTGGTTTTCTTTTGTTTAGTATTATGTTTGTGAGATTTATCCATATTGTCATGTGTCTCTGGATTGTTGGTGCTTATATGCTTTTTTGTGCAGTATACCATAGGGGTGAACTTACCACACTTGGTAAACATTTGAGTCATTTCTGCTTTCGGGTATTGTAAATATTGCTACTGTTAAAGTAAATTTTCACTTTCTAAAAGTCGTTTTCTAATCTTAAGCGAGATTTATTTAAACTCTTCTCGTTTTCTTGATTTAGATTGGGAAGGAAGACCAAGGAAAATGATCATGTTTAGAATTTATTTCCATTTTGCCTTCTTTTTTTTAATCTCTAGGATTCTAGTGATAGAATCTTTTATTTTAAATTCTTAATCTTAGGTTGCAGCTTCATCATTGTCTGCAGTAATCAAGTTTTTAGATCTCCTATCAGATGAATCGAACTTCGGACAGTTTGAACTGACTATGTTTGACTTCAGCCAGTACATGAAGTTGGATATTGCAGCAGTCAGAGCCCTTAACCTTTTCCAGGTAAAACAAACAAACAAAACACGTGGATTAAAAATATTGAGTGGTAGGGGTGCCTGAGTGGCTCAGTGGATTAATTAAGCCTCTGCCTTCACTTTGGGTTGTGATCTCAGGGTCCTGGGATCCAGCCCCACATTGAGCTCTCTGCTCAGCGGGGAGTCTGCTTCTCCCTCTCTCTCTGCCTGCCTCTGCCTACTTGTGATCTCTGTCAGGTAAATAAACAAAATGTTAAAAAAAAATTTTTTTTTTGATGGTTATAAGATGTTTCCTTTGTTGTATACTGAAGAATACTGTTAAGGAACTTAAATATTTTAAAATATTATAGTTAGATAAGCAGTTTTTAAAATTTTGCTAGTTGCCACCTGTATAAGTAGTATTTGTCCTGGGTTTATGACTGGTTTTATCACAGCAGTTTTTTAAAAATTACAGTTTAAGAAGTTTATGTCTAGAACTGTAGTATTATTAAGTGGTTTTGGTTTATGGAAAATACACTACGGAAAATATAGATTAATGGTTGAAAATTTGATTTTAGGAAGAGGGTTTTTTTGTTTTTTAGAAAAAATGTTTATTTCTTTGCTTTGCTTTAATAGCCACCAGAAAGACTTCCATTTCCTTTCATGGACCCTGTGTGCCAGTTATTTTGGCTGTCAACATATGGCCGTGGCAACACATGTGAATATGTATCATGCATTTATACACACATAAATACATTTTAAAGCACTGTGAGACATAGGCTAGGCTTCCACCCAACTGGGGGACTCTAACGTGCCATGTTCAAGTGATCACTGGTTTGCTTTATCCAAGACTTTCAACGGGCTTTTTCTGGCCTTTAGTCCCAGTTCCCCAGAGATGGGTTAGAATGACAAAATGGGACTTTGTTTTTTAAGATTTTTATTTATTTACATGAGAGAGAGCACACGAGCATGAGCACAAGCAGGGCAGAGGGAGAAGCACAAAGAATTTCTAGCAGATTGCCCGCTGAGCAGGGGGCCTGATGCAGGACTCGGTCCCAGGACTCTGAGATCATGACCTGAGCTGAAGGTAGACACATAACTGACTGCGCCACCCAGGCGTCCCAAAATGGGACAGTATTTAAAGTGAGGTCACCATACTTTGGAGGTCATAAAAGAATGGAAATGGGATGTGCTAGGTTAAACAAGGGATGGCATCTGAGAAGCTACTGCTTTGACTATATGGATTCAAAATACTCAGGTGCTGCAGTATAGACTGACATCCAGCCTGACAGTGACCCAGCTGAAGAAGAGGAACCTTTGTGCAAATTTCTCATTTAGTAGTTGAAGAATACTAGTGTTCTTATTTCTAAAATTCTTTAATTCTTTTTCACGGCACAGTAAGGTTTTTACTAATGGGCACGCCATTCTTCCTGCTTTGTTTTTTGTTTGCTAGGGTTCTGTTGAAGATACTACTGGCTCTCAGTCTCTGGCTGCACTGCTGAATAAATGCAAAACCCCTCAGGGACAAAGACTGGTCAACCAGTGGATTAAGCAGCCTCTGCTGGATAAGAACAGAATAGAAGAGAGGTATATTTCTCATGTATGCTCCTATAAGCTTTAAGTAACTTCTAATTACTCCAGGATTATGCCACTTACTCTAATATGCAAATTTGCTCCTATATTTTAGCATCCGACTGCGCAGAGAGCTACCTACGTAGTAGTACAGTAGTAATGACTCAGATTGATAGAATAAATTAGCTTATTAATTACTGTTTTTTCCACTATAAAAAAAATAAGGTTTTATTATGAAGATGGATGGATAGTGTTTCAAACCATGAACTTGGGAGCTTGGGTATCTTGGTTCAAATTATGGCTCTTCCAGTTATTAGCTGTGTTCATCTTGATTAAGTTACTTAACCTTAGTGTTGTAGTTTTTTTTTAAAATGACAATAATAACCTCTTAATAGGGTTGTTACAAAGACTAGATGATTTAATATAGATACATTAAGTACTTTGAAGAAGGTCTAGTACATAGGAAGCACTTACTCTTAATTATTTTAGAAACGATTTAAGGGTGCCTAAGCATGTATTTCCGAAAATCTCTAAAATTCAGGAAATGAAAGAAAAAGTTGGAAATGGGATGTGCTAGGTTAAACAAGGGATGGCATCTGAGAAGCTACTGCTTTGACTATATGGATTCAATCATATTCAATCCTGCCACCTGAATATGATTAGCATTTGGGTATATTTTATTTTTATCTTTAGTTCTCGATAGGAGTTTTAAGATTTTTCAGTGAAGTATAATGTCCATAAGAGCACAAATCCTAAGTGTGCAGCTTAGTGGATTTTCACAAAGTGAGCAACACTTTGGTGTAACAACAGATCAAGAAACAACATGACTATGTCCCTAGTAACTCTCCTGGATTCTCCTACTAGTTACTATCCCTCCTCATTTCAGAAGCGATTAATGTCCTTCAAACATTATGGATTAGTTTTGCCTGTTTTTGAACTTTATTTTCATTTTACTTATTTATTTATTTTTAAGATTTTAAGAGAGAGAGTGCATGTGGGTGGGGGAGGGGCAGAGGGAGAAGGGAAAGATCATCCAAAGCAAACTGCACTAAGCATAGAGCTGGACACTGGGTTCCATCTCAAGACCCTGAAATATGATCTGAGCTTGAAACCAAGAGTTGGGTATTTAGCCAACTGAGCTGCCCAGGTCCTCCATGAACTTTATATAAATGGAATCATTTTATTTATTTTTTTTAAAGATTTTATTTATTTGAGAGAGAGACAGTGAGAGAGAACATGAGTGAGGAGAAGGTCAGAGGGAGAAGCAGACTCCCCATGGAGCCAAGAGCCCGATGTGGGACTCGATCCTGGGACTCCAGGATCATGACCTGAGCCGAAGGCAGTCATCCAACCAACTGAGCCACCCAGGTGCCCCAAATGGAATCATTTTATATGGCGGACTCTTACATTAGTCCTTTTTTTTAAGGTCATAGTTGTAGAGGTGCCTAGATGGCTCAGTCAGTTAAAGGTCGGGTCATAATCTCATAGGCCGTAGGATTGAGTCATGCTTCGGGTTCTGGCATTGGGTTTCTGGCTCAGTGGAGAATCTGCTTGAGGATTCTCTCCCTCTGCCTTTCCCCCAACTTGTGTGCACATGTTCTCTATCTCTCTCTCTCTAAAATGAATACATAAATATTTAAAAAAAAAATCATAAATCCCAATATAGTTTTTTTTTTAAAGATTTTATTTATTTATTTGACAGACAAAGATCATAAGCAGGCAGAGAGGCAGGCAGAGAGAGAGGAGGAAGCAGGCTCCCACTGAGCAGAGAGCCTGATTCGGGGCTTGATCCCAGGACCCTGGGATCATGACCTGAGCCAAAGGCAGAGGCTTAACCCACTGAGCCACCCAGGCACCCCCAATATAGTTTGTGCCCCAATTTTTCCCACTTCTGCTTATATTATCATAAACATTTTTTACCATTGCTGTTTTATCTTCATATTCAATGTTTTTAATTTTTAATTACATTATATTTTATTGACGAGATGTACTTTATTTTACCTTTCTCAATACTTAGGCTATTTTTTTTTTTTTTTTAATTTATTTGTCAGAGAGAGAGCACACAAGCAGGGGAGCAGCAGGCAGAGGGAGAAGCAGGCTTCCCACTGAGCAAAGGCTTGATCCCAGAACCCTGGGATCATGACCTGAGTTGAAGGCAGAAGCTTAACTGAGCCACCTGGGCTCTTTCTAATGGTCTTATTTTGTACCTAATGTTTTCCATTTGGTAAATTAAATTGCATTGCCAGAATTGGCAGAAGATTTATTTTTATGGCTGTCATGTCAAATCATTCAAGAATTTGTTGAATACCTACTGAATATTGATGATACACGAAAGCACAATGATCTCTTCAGTATTTGCGTCGTTTCAAGGCAAACATAAAGTAGTTGGTCGGTGTTTTTTAAGACACCCTGCACATAACTACTAAGCTCATTTTGTTAATCCTGTGCATTCTAAAGAGGCTTACAATAAAAATAACTCAGGTTAGTGATTGTGGGAGTGCTGGTATTTTATTGAAAATGCAGAATTTGAGATGTTAAGATGACTTTCTGAAGTCAGGTTTGTTGGGGAAGAAGAGTTGGATTTAGTAATTTAAGATTAAATAGGAAGGATTAGATATTTGCAAGTCACCAAGGTGGTTTACAATTTTTAATTTTAATTACCTGTGAATAAGTAATAACATTTAGATGTATTTAGATGTGTCAAAATTCAAACAGGACAGAGGGATTTACAGTGATAATTCTCCTATTCTTATCCTCCAGTTCCCTGGGACCTCTTCTCAGAGCCTCTCTGTTGTACAGCTCCAGGGACACATTTCTTTTTCCTTAAATATTTTAATTATTAGGAAGAGAGCAAGCAAGCTCGAGTTGGGGAAGGGGCAAAGGGAAAGAGACTAGCAGACACCTTGCTGAGCAGGGAACCCAACATGGGTCTTGATCCTAGGACACTGGGATCATGACCAGAACCCAAGTCACAAGTCATGCTCAACCAACTGAGGCACCCAGACGCCCCAGGGACACATTTCTTATTGTACCCTTTGCCACCATTGCCCTGGGAGCAGCCAGTCTATTTTTTTTTTTTTTTTAAGAAAATTTAACACGGAAGCTCTAGGTTATTGGTTATATTTTTTACTTTGGTTTTATGGGAACAGAACAAGTGTCAGTGGTCCCCTTCTGGCTTAACAACTAGAGCACGTATGCATTTAGAATCTTCTGATACCTGGGATGAAAATAACAAATTACTTAGTAAGATAGCAAAATTAAGGGTTTTTTAAGAGGGTAAATAAAGGGTTTTTTCCCCACAGACATTGCAGTAACTTCCAAAATCTGGTAGTCTAAAAAGACTTCTTAATTAGAAATAACACTTGTGAGGAGAGCTTTGTGAATCAATATGATCTGCTGTTCTGAACCTGTGAGATGAGAAGACATACTTTCTCCTCTTTATCTTGGTGAGAATTTTTTTGTTTGCCAGTAGGAAAGCCCTTGGTTTTCAAGACTAAATGCTGAAATTCCACATAGTAGACAGAGAAAGTTACACTCCTCATTCAGGTGCTTGTTTGAACAGTCTCCTTGTTTTATCTCCCTTTCTCCACTCTGCCTGCTCTGCTACCTCAAGTTTATACTTTCCAGGGGCATCGGGGCAAATCTCCTTTCTCCCTCTTCAAGCATTTAGGATTGATCTTTTATCAGGATAACAGTGAAATAATGTTTTCTGTTTCTTAACTATCATTATTTAGGGGTGATTTGCAGAAGAGTAAATAGTGGGAATCTGTAAGTGAAGAGTTAATTTACTTATATTTTTTAAGTGAACTCTAGTGCCAACATTGGGCTCGAACTCATGACCCTGAGATCAGGAGTTCCACACTGTACTGACTGAGCCAGCCAGGCAGTCAAGAGTTAATTTTAAATTATGTTGCTATGGGTGAATTCTGTTAAGGAGAGCAAAAATTTCTCTTTATTCTGTTTTCATTAGAGCAGAGGTAGATGTGACTAGATCTTTGAGTTTGGTGTATACATTTATAAAGGATAGTAGCTCAGTTGATAGCTTTAGGAATAATGATGAAAATGGGATTACTCTTAGATTATTGTCAAGCTATTAGAAGGTGGAGGGTGATAAGACTGGTATCTACTTTGTGCCTGGCATTTTGCAAGCATCTCAGTTTCATCTGTAACATGGTGGAGACTGGATTTAAAGGCAGGCTGGCCTGACTACAGAGCCCATGTGCTTAATTGCTGCACTGTATTTATTACTCCTGTCGGTGATCCTTAATTTGATCCAAATTGGACTCTATTTTTTTTTTCTTTTAAGATTTTATTTATTTATTTGACAGAGAGCGATCACAAGTAGGCAGAGAGGCAGGCAGAGAGAGAGAGAGAGAGAGAGAGAGAGAGGAAGCAGGCTCCCCGCCGAGTAGAGAGCCCGATGTGGGACTCAATCCCAGGACCCTGAGATCATGACCTGAGCCGAAGGCAGCGGCCTAACCCACTGAGCCACACAGGTGCCCCATGGACTCTATTTTTTTTAATGTAAAAACATTTTTAATGTGAAGAGGCATAAAATTTCTTTTACAACTTGTCATATATCTGTCATGTAACGTCAGATGCACCTGTAATCCCCTAAGATAAGTAGGATTCTTTTTTTTTTTTTTTAAGATTTTATTTATTTATTTGACAGAGTCTATCACAAGTAGGCAGAGAGGCAGGCAGAGAGAGAGAGGGGAGGAAGCAGGCTCCCCGCTGAACAGAAAGCCCGATGCGGGGCTCGATCCCAGAACCCCAGGACCATGACCCGAGCCGAAGGCAGAGGCTTTAACCCACTGAGCCACCCAGGCGCCCCTTTTTTTTAAGATATTTTATTTATTTATTTGATAGAGAGATCACAAGTAGGCAGAGAGGTAGGCAGAGAAAGGAACAAGCAAGCTCCCTGCTGGGCAGAGAGCCTGATGCGGGGCTCGATCCCAGGACCCTGAGATCATGACCTGAGCCAAAGGCAGAGGTTTAACCCACTGAGCCACCCAGTTGCCCCCAGAAAAGGGTAGTTCTTAACTTGTGGCCCCGTCTATGCTTTGAGGCAGTGTGGGATCTAACAGGAAAATTGTTGAGGCTGGAATTTAAAACAAAAACTTTTGGTTCAGATGGTACAGAAGCCCTCAAGAACAGCAGAATCAGAATATCCAGAAGGCAGTGCTGCAGTCCACCTCATGAGCAAGGGGTTTTCTTCTTGGCATCCAAGTCCTTTTTAATTTCTTCTAGTTTTTAAGCCAGGTCTGGTATGTCATAGTTCTGAGCAGATACATTGCAGTCACATTGCCAAGCGTAAATCCAAGCAGGAACTGCAGCATGGTGTTGGGGAGGAGAGGCATGAAGGGCAGCTGCAGCTCGGTGGGCTGGTCCGAGCCTGCCTCTCCCAGATTGGACTTCAATATCAGAAATGGAACATATTATTTTGGCTTTTATTTAAGTGATATCCACAGAATGGCTTTATCTATTGTCATGCTCCTATTTCCATTCACTAAAACCTATTTGCACTGAGACTACAGATACTTTTTATTTTTAGCTAGTGGCTTAAATACTTTTGTCTTCAGTGAGAATGGTAAGTTATTACCTTTCAGGAGTGAGTATTTCCTTTTTTTTTTTTTTTTTTTTTTTTTTTTTGTACTTCAGCAAACAATCAGCTTAGAAATTAGAAGAGCTCAGTCACCCTTTGCTTCATTGCTTCTAAGAGAGCAAGATGGGACACTTTCCTGGAGTCCTTTAAAAAAAAAACAAATTGGCAAGGGGCATCTGGCTGGCTTAGTCAGTAGGGTGTGCAACTCTTGATCTCAGGGTCATGAGTTCAAGCCCTGTGTTGGGGGTAGAGTTTACTTTAAAAAGGGGGGCGGCTCCTGGGTGGCTCAGTGGGTTAAAGCCTCTGCCTTCGGCTTAGGTCATGATCCCAGGGTCCTGGAATCGAGCCCCGCATCGGGCTCTCTGCTCAGCAGGGAGCCTGCTTCCTCCTCTCTCTCTGCCTGCCTCTCTGCCTGCTTGTCTGTCAAATAAATAAATAAATAGAGAGAAAAAAAGAAAGAAAAGAAATTCAGCCAGGATTCTTGTCCTTCCCTCATCAGCATAAACTGGCATGATCTGATCCAGAAATAGGGCCTCAAAGGAAAAGAAATAGGGCCTTAATATGTGCCACTAGTGTTTGTTAGTGCATGAAGAATATGGGCTTCATTAAGTTGGTCTATGTGAACTTCCTTGAATGGGCCATCCCAAGAGACCTACCTTACTAATTACAGATGTCCAAGATACCTACCCTACGCTATCTCTTTGTATATAAAACAAAAATACTTAAAAATCAAAAATCTGTTCATATTACTATTTTTTTCACTTATTTTCTGATCTGTTCCAAGTTTCCTCATATTTGCATATATGCTAGGACTACTGTTCTTAGTCTTCTAGGTTTTTGTTTTTCTGTCTTTCTATAGATTTTTATGAAGTCTTGAAATTTTTAAAGTTAGAATTCTCTAAAGAACATTGAATATATGGTAGCCTGTGAGATAGTGCACCCATGAAATTGTTGATGAAATAATTTGTATATGTTGAATTTGGTATTCTTAGTGTCTTGTAGTTTACAATTGAATTACTTCTTTTTGTATAAAAATTGTTTTCAAAGATTTTATTGGTTTTAGAGAGAGTGGACATGCAGGGGAGCGGGGCAGAGGGAGGAGAGAGAATCGCCCAACAGACCCCACACTGAACACAGAGCCAGCATGGGGCTTGATACCATGACCCATGAGATCATAACCTGAGCCAAAACCAGGAATTGGATGCTTAACGAACTGAGACATCCTGGCACCCCTGTGTTTATATAAAATTTAATACAATTAATGTAGCGGCCTTTTTTTTTTTTTTAAGATTTTATTCATTTATTTTAGACAGTACAAGCAGAGGGAGAGAGAATCTCAAGCACACTCTGCACTGAGAATGGAGCCCAACTTGGAGTTCAGTCTCCTGACCCTGAGATCATGACCTGAGCTGAAATCAAGAGTTGGACACTTAACTGACTGAGCCACCCAGGCACCCCTCATATAGCAGATTTAATAGAAACATAAGTCTCTAAATAAAAGTATGGCTCCTGTAAATTTAGATAAATAGTGGTATTGCTTATATGATAGAATATCATGGTTTTGAGGCAGTGGTGTACTCTTAGGGTACCTATACCTAGGTTATATTATTTTTTTGTGCAAGGATCTCTTTTTTTTTTTTTTTTTTTGAAGATTTTATTTATTTACTTGACAGAGACAGTGAGAGAGGGAACACAAACAGGGAGTGGAAGAGGGATAAGCAGGCTACTCGCTGAGCAGGGAACCTGATATGGGGCTCGGTTCCAGGGTCTTAGGATCATGACCTGAGCCAAAGGCAGCTGCTTAACTGGCTGAGCCACCCAGGTGCCCTTGTGCAAGCATATCTTTAGTTAATGGTCCATATTTTGTAGAGACAGTGGTCTGGGCATAATACAGTGAGTATATTTCTTTATAAAAGTGAAGTGTTGCTGTAATTGAGGAAGAACAGGAAGGCTTGAATGCCACTGCTTCCCCACCATTATTTTCTCTGCTTCTAAATCAAGTTCAGTGGCAACCCTTTATTCTGGTCCTGGGCTGATCTGCTTGGCACTTTGAAGTTCATTTTCTTTCCTGTCTGGCATGTGCCACAAGGCAGCTGCTTTTCCAGTGCTTTCATAAGGACCATAGAATTTCTTGTGCTCCATTAGTCCTTTGTCATACCTGGCCTTTCTCCTTAGCTGTCTTTCTCAGTTAAGAGTTGCTGACTTTCATTGCTACCTGGCTCTTTTTTTTCCTTTCCTCTGACCAGATTTATTAAATCTGGACCTGCTGCTTTAAAACATGGTCCTTTCTTACTAATGTTTTGATAAGTCAGTTCATCGAGGATAAAAAAGCAGCTTATTCTAGAATTAATAGGAAAGGGCTCAGTGCACACTAAAGAAATGGCCTAACTACTGGAATTGTAATAGTTCTATAAGATAATTAACATCAGTAGGATGGAGCCCCTGTGACCGGTCTGCTGGAGAACTGATATGAGATGTCAGAAGAACATTTTGTGTACTGCCCTTAGGATGCTGTCATGTTTCTGGATCAGACTTTTCCCTTTATCTGAGGTTAGCTTAGCTGCTTGTCAGGCTAGAATCACCCCAGCATGCTCATGAGGGGACCCATGGGAGCCTAGATTAAGTCCTTGTGAGTCTGTGCACAGGCGTCCGATGATGGATTCTTCCTTGTGTCCTCCAAGTGCTGCAAGGTAGCATCGGTTCCACCTGTGGTCCCCTTTTCTGCCCCAGGCCCAGAGTGTGTCTCCTCTTGTTTTTTTTACATGACAAATTACAGTGCCAAATCCAAAATTTTTCACTTTTCTGGAAAACTTTCAGCTTACTTCTGCTTCTAAGCAGATCATTTCCTTCTTAATCCTTATAATCTCAAAATGTATCTGTATTTTCAGTCTTACTCCCTGGCTCTTTGTCAGAAGAAGAAACAGTGCTTTTTCCTTTCCAAAGCCACCTTTTCATTTTACCTTTTTTTTTTTTTAAGTAGAGAGCATGCTAGCTTTTTTTTTTTTTTAAGGTTTTATTTATTTATTTGACAGAGACACAGCAAGAGAGGGAACACAAGCAGGGGGAGCGGGAGCGGGAGTGGGAGAGGGAGAAGCAGGCTTCTGGTTGAGCAGGGAGCCCAAAGCAGGGCTTGATCTCAGGACCCTGGGATCGTGACCTAGCCCGAAGGCAGCCGCTTAACGGACTGAGCCACCCAGGCGCCCCTTCATTTTACCTTTGGACATAGTTTTTTCCTGTTCTTTCTCTGCTTCAGTTTTCCAGTGCATCCTGTTTTACTTTTCTCACTGCTGTGGCCTCCTATCCCAAGTAGTCCCCCCAAGTCCTATCTCTCTAAATCCCAACTGTTCAAAATATAGGCCAATGAAATGCCCCAAAGTGAAGTTTTCTCACTCCCATAGGAATCCTTGATTTCTTACCCATAGCGCATTTCATTACATTTTGTATCTCACTTGTTAATCAGCCTGAACTGTAAGATGGAGCATGTCCTCCAACTAGATTGAATAATTCTTAAAAGCATGTTCCTCTCTTTATATCTTGCTATGCTCTTTTTCTTTAATCTGCTCAGGCCTAGCAGAAAACACATCAGACATGCAAGAACAGGTAAGAGACTCAGAAATTTATGACTGTAGTCTTTAAGGACCACATTTGTTCTCAGCCATATAAATATGCTGTTGTGCAACTCTAGTCAGCTATTCTTACAAAAGAGATCAGAAATGCTAGTTTTGAAAAAAAAAATTTTTTTTTAATTATTAGAGAGTGTCATGGGTCAGGGGGAGGGGCAAAGGGAGAGAATCTGTCAAGCAGACCCCACGCTGAGCACAGAGCCTCACAACCTATGAAATCATGACCTGAGCTGAAAAACAAGAGTCAGACGCTTAACTGACCAAGCCACCCAGGCATCCCTCTAAGAAAGGACCAGAATGTGGGTTTTTTAGAGTACCAGAACTTTCTTGATTTATTCTGTTAGAATTTTATTTTATTTTTAAAGATTTTATTTATATATTTGACAGACAGAGATCATAAGCAGGCAGAGAGGCAGGCAGAGAGAGAGGAGGAAGCAGGCTCCCCGCTGAGAAGAGAGCCCAACATGGGGCTTGATCCCAGGACCCTGGGATCATGACCTGAGCCGAAGGCAGAGGCTTTAACCCACCCAGGCGCCCCTATTCTGTTTGAATTTTAGAGATGAATTGACCCTTAAAAATTTCTTATTCTAGTCAGTTTGCAAACCATTGTGTCAAATTTTGTATAGTTGAGTAATTTTATTGAGTAGGATTGACAGGTATATTGTGTTATGCCAGCAGCAACTTTGGAGCTTCTCAGATTCTGATTTAAGAGTGGCATTATCATAGAAACAGCAGAATAGTCCTTTTTAAAAACTTACTAGCCAGTACATAAACTGACACTGTAATTATTTCTGAAATGGCATACTGAACAGTCTTGTGAAACTAGCAATTTATTGAGCTTTTTTTAAAAATTGAGTTTTTTTTTTTTAAAAGATTTTATTTATTTATTTGACAGAGAGAAATCAGAAGTAGATGGAGAGGCAGGCAGAGAGGGTGGGGGGGGGGGGAAGCAGGCTCCCTCCCGAGCAGAGAGCCCGATGCAGGACTTGATCCCAGGACCCCGAGATCATGACCTCGGTTAAGCAGAAGGCAGTGGCTTAACCCACTGAGCCACCCAGGCGCCCCTAAAAATTGAGCTTTTAATGATACCTGGACCAAAGATTGAGGGGCTGTGTAGATTGCCTTATATTGTATGTTTTAGAAGCTGTTTTATTCCCTTGCTGTCTTACTTCCAACAGTTCTACTGGAACTGTATGCTTTTGAATGGTATTGATTATTTTTTAAGAACACAGAGTTTGCTTTAAGTATTTCTTTGGGGAAGGGGACGTGACACTTCTACTTAAGTAAGAGAAACAGTTTTACATTCCAGAGGTCTTTTTTTCTTTCTTTCTTTTTTTTTTAATATGTCTGTCATGCCATGAATTCATAGGGAATGGGTTCCAGCAGCTTGGGCTCTTTTCTGTTTGTGCTTAAAAAGTGTGCTTCTCTGCGTGGAGCAGGCTGGTACGTCATTTGGACCCTGGTACCTCTCTCTCTGCTTCCTTTTTCTCTGATGATTCTCCTTCACAGGTTTGGGAAACCAAGTGCTTAATATACTCAGTACGTATGCTAATTCTCTTGGCAAGAATCTTTCCCTGAACTTGTTTGCAACAATGCTAACAGCATGCTGAATAACACTGTAGACTCTTCGAGTTTTGCCATGGTAATATTTGTGGGGTGTTAACTTTCGAACCCCGCCATTCCCCTGATGTCTATACAGTGTCATTCATCATCTTGCTTGAGATGTGCCTGTCTGTGGCCAAAGGACCACATGTTATCCAAAGGCCT
Organism: Mustela nivalis; assembly: GCF_964662115.1. Lineage (NCBI taxonomy): Eukaryota > Metazoa > Chordata > Mammalia > Carnivora > Mustelidae > Mustela > Mustela nivalis. The sequence goes on along the minus strand of NC_139027.1, from coordinate 72,827,292 downwards.
AGAGAATATAGTGTGTGTCCCTCTCTCTTTGTGTTGGTCATTTTGGTGGATTACAGGGCTGAAAGATGGTGTTGATGACTTAGGACCTATTCCCTGGTCATTTTGAGAGGAAACAGTGATAAAATAGTTGAAATAGGGAAGAAGCATGCAAAGATTCCTTTTTTTTTTTAAAGATTTATTTATTAGCGCAAGTATAAGTGGAGGTTAGGGAGAGGCAGAGGGAGAGAGAGAATCTCAAGCAGACTCCTTGCTGAGTGTGGAGCCCCATGAGGGGCTCAGTCCTACGATGCTGAGATCATGACCTGAACTGAAACCATGGGTTATACACCTAACCGACTGAGCCACCCAGGGACCCCTGGAAGATTCTTTTTTTTTTTTAAATTCACTTTTAAATTTTTTAAAATAAACATATAATGTATTTTTTCCCCAGGGGTACATGTCTGTGAATCGCCAGGTCTACACATTTCACAGCACCCACCATAGCACACACCCTCCCCAATGTCCATAACCCCACCACCCCCCCTGGAAGATTCTTGATCAGAAATACCTTCTCTGTGGATTCTTAAATTTACCTGGGAGTGGCTTAAGGATATGGAAATTGTAGGAAAAGAAGGGAAAAAAAGAAAGATCAGGGGTTGGTCAGCCAACCATCAAGATTCTTTCATCCTTTCCTCAACCCATTGTGTCACTTTCCCCACTTCCTCATGAGAACTCAAGGATTTCTTGTGATTGTTAGGACTCAGATTTTATCAAACTGTTGGTGCCTGAGGAGCTTGTAGAAATTTCACCTCCAGGAATATTGTATAATCTACCCCCAAGTGACTTCCATGCTGGTAATCTTGAATCAGACTTAGAGATGCCCAGTTAGAGCCAGAGGCTTAGGTAGGAACCCTCGAATTTGCTTTATTGGGTTATGGGACTTGACTGCATCTGTCTGCTCAAGTTCTGTTTTGTTGTTTAAATCTACAGTACAAGCCATGGGAGTGTTTTCTGGAGCAGTCAGTGCCTGAAGTGTTCTAGATGTTTCTTCGTAGCCCCAGGAGCTGGTACACATTATAATACCAGCTTGGTAGCAGATTTCTCCCCTCTAATTTGACATTTGCCACGGTGCTTATATCTGCTGCCAGCTGCCCAGAAATTATCTTGACATTTCTTTTTTTTAATCTTGACATTTCTATAGAATTTTAGTTACTTTTCTCTTTCCATCTTTTAAAAAGTGGATTTTTATTCAAGTTTCTTGAAGCTTTGGTTCTCAACCTGGGGTAAGGGAACATGTGGCAGTGCCTGGAGACATTTTGGGTTGTCACCAGGTTGTCATGTAGAATTCGGAGAAACTGTTAAAGAGCTTGGAATTGTTTAACCTAAATGTCAGTATTTTTGAGGTTCAGAAATCTTGTCTATGTGATTACTTGGTGGGGGCAGCATAGTTTTCCCCTCCTATAATATGCTGGGTTAACATTTTGGTGATGGAGGAGTTGTAAATGCTGATGGAGAGGTCAGTAAACAGTTGAGAAACTTAGAAAGCCGATTCCTTTCCTTGTGTGATTTAAGGGTTAATTTACTGCTCTTCTAGTTTACAGATATAAGGAAATGGTTGTTCATACATAGCCTTCTGAACCTAAGACCATTTGCTATGCTCATGGTGATTTTCCTTGCCCTTTTTTTTTTTTTTTTTAAAGTAGGTTCCATATCCAAGGTGTGGCTCAAACTCATGACCCCAAGATCAAGAGTTGAATGCTGTACCAACTGAGACAGCCAGGCACCCCCACCCTACCTTTGATTACTAAAACTTACTTTGTAGTTAATGTGTGTATGTGTTTGTGTTACTGCCTTATAACATATACAGTGTAGCTTTTCACACTGAGAGTTGTGACCCAGTAGTAGGTTATGAAATGAGTCTAGTGGGTGAAAACTAGCATTTTTTTGATAAGTTAAATATGTGAGAAAAATAACAGTACAGGGGCGCCTGGGTAGCTCAGTGGGTTAAAGCCTCTGCCTTCGGCTCTGGTCATGTCCCATGGTCCTGGGATCGAGCCCCATATCAGGCTCTCTCCTCAGCAGGGAGCCTGCTTCCCCTTCTCTCTCTGCCTGCCTCTCTGCTTACTTGTGATCTCTGTCAAATAAATAAATAAAATCTTAAAAAAAAAAAGACAAATAACAGTACATTACTTATAGTAAGAGTAATAAGTATTATTTGTGAAGCCTATTTTAGTTATATATTGTAGGGAAGGAAAATCTCTTTTTTCCTACTACCCTCAGGTTCTCTGGCTGGGGCCCTGTGAATTAGAGACTGACAAAAGACAGTAAGAGAAAAACAAACTGAAGTTTATGCTTATACATGGGAGCACTCAGAGATGAGTAACTCCAGGGTTGATGAGAACAATTTGGGCATATATAGCATCTTAGCAAAGGATCAGTCAATTTTCAGAGACAAGACAAAGGACAAGGATTTTGAGTTCCTAGGGCTGCAAATTTTGGGGAGCTAATGGTAGCTAAAAGCTAAAATTTGTTGTGTAGATTCCTCTGGTACCATTTCCAGGCTGATAAGGGTTCAGAGTTGTGGTTAATTTTTGTCCTTTCTGGTAAAGAGAGAAGGGAGAGGACATCTGTAAGTTTATATCCTGCTTTTGGGCAAACAGGGAAAAGGCAGAGGGCTTTTTCTTTTTGCTGCTTAATTGTTGTCACCTCAGCTCTAAAGTGGCAAGTTTTGAGGTGTTTTATGCCTCCTACAATATCTACATGCATGTGATGTCATGATGTAAAAACATTTTTTTTCCTGCATTCTCCCCACCCCAAAACATTTCTTGCTGTGAGATACAAGTAAGAAAATGGAAAGCTGTGGATTCCAATTAAATGCAAAAAGACAATATGAGCTGCATACTTTATAGGTCTTAAAACAGGCCAAGATTTTATATATTGACTTTAGGGAAGCAATAAACTTATTTCAGTTTTTTAATTAGAAATTTTTGGCTTTGTACTGTCATAAGGTAATTTTAGAATGCATTCTGAAAATTTATAAGACCTTCTGATAGAATAAGTATTAGATTTGGCAACATTCTTGAATTGTAATTGTTTTATTGAAGATCTTGTTTACATGTACACTAATGTGTCAGTAACAACAGTGTCTCAATAATAAAATTCTTTGGTTTAAGAAAAGGCAATTTGATGAAAGGCAAATGAAATTGGGTATGTATTAGTATCTTCTGATATTATTTAATGTTAGTTTGGTTATTAACTGATCAGAAACTGCTTTCATCACAGTATTGGAGCTTTTCATCCTCTCTAAGAAGCTTACATCTCAGGATAGATTCAGGCTTCCTGCGTGGAATTTTTTAGTTCATTTTGTTGATTCTTATGTACCTAGTAGACAGATGTTAATATTACACTGAAATATTTAAGATTAATTCCAGTGCAATTTATTTCAGACTGAATTTAGTGGAGGCTTTTGTAGAAGATGCAGAATTGAGGCAGAGTTTACAAGAAGATTTACTTCGTCGATTCCCAGATCTTAACCGACTTGCCAAGAAATTTCAGAGACAAGCAGCAAACTTACAAGATTGTTACCGACTGTATCAGGGTATAAATCAACTCCCTAACGTTATCCGGGCTCTGGAAAAATATGAAGGTAACAATGATTTTGTTTTTGTTTTCCTTCACTCTCAATATACTTAGTAAATGTGCTATCCTTCTAAAGTTGGGTTTGTATTGACCTATAGCTATGTTGCAGAAGTTGGAATCATAAGACAACATTGCATTTATGCTTTTTAGTAGTGAATATTGGGGTAACTAGATTTATTGCGTTAGCAGTGGCAGTTGAACAGGGTTCAGTTGCTAAAGACTCTCAGGACCCAAAACAACATTGCTCTTAAATCTATAGTTTATGAAAGGAGAAAGGTACAGTCTAGCAGCAACACCAGAGGAAGTATAATGCATCACAGCCAAAGTCTCACAGCAGTGGGCCAGGGAGATCTGGGGGCACTAGCTCCTATTGTTCTTCCCTTTTTTTTTTTTTTTTTCCCCCAAGATTTTATTTGAGAGAGAGGGAGAGAGCAATAGAGAGCATAAGCAGGGAGGAGAGGAAGAAGCAGGGTCTCTGCTGAGCAAGGAGGCCATGTAGGGCTCGAGCCTAGGACTTTGAGATCACAGCCCACACTTGAAGGCAGCTGCTTAACCAGCCTAGCCACCCAGGTGCCCTGAGACAGGGTTTTGGTGATCTAACAGTTGACATCAAAGTGAAGTTACCAGAGTAAAATATGAAAAGTCACACAGTAGTCAATCAATATGGTATTGGTGGGTAAAACCAGCTTTCTCTTACAAGCGTTGTTTTTAGCTTTGTGAACGTAAGTACTAAATTACTTGTTGCAGAAAGTTACATGAAATTATATGTCTAATACATAAAGCATTTTAAGTTTCAGACTTAAAAATCACCATCCCTTAGAACTGTTAAACCTTTCAGTATTGTGAGAAAGCTTTTTCTGCAGACAGACTTAAAAAACTCAACTCTGTGATCACAGGATATAAATAAGCATAGATTTAATTTTAATTTTATGGGTAGCCCTTTCACTTAATTATCTAGCAAAGCATGAAAGATGCCTTAAGCACTTACCTTAAGTACCAGTGTATAAAGAGTATTCCCATTCTAGTAGCCAAGGCTCCTCTTTAGACTGATGACACTTAAAAGCCCTTGCATTTTGTTCCACCAAAGTGGAATTAAAGAAAATGGGTCTTACCCTATGCCCACATTTCTTCAGTGTGGCTTAGGCTGCCATTTACCCTCCCTGTGCTTCAGTTTCCTCATCCAATAAAAGAAGATCTTCTGCTCTGGTCCTTTTCTGATTCCATGTGCTCTGGCTCCATTCCAGCAGGATCAACTGGGAACCCAAGGGGAGTGACCGGTAGCATCGGATTTCCATGGCGATAGGCTTATTAAACAATTAATTCACTCTTATCCTTGTATATCAGCTGTTTTGAACACATTTTGCATATGTGTATTTTTTCTGGGAAGAGATCTGTAGCTTTCATCAGATATTCAAAAGCATTTGTAAAACTCCCCTCTTCCCAAGAGAAAGGATAAAATATACTGCTGTGCACATCCTTTGGGGAATCTTTCTCATTCCCTGAAATAAGCACAGAAGCTGGGAATTGAGCTTAAGAGTAGCTTGACTGTCCTCCTCCTGCAAATGTGTGGGTGGCTCAGTGTACTTGAGAGTTTTGCAACGGGTCAATGATTTCCTACTTTGGGGGGTACACTTATATACCTGTAAGAGAACATAACATTTATCTAAATCAAAAGCATCACATTATCAGTTTGGCAACTGATGTGTGCTTTATGATATTTGAAGTCACCCAGCCTAGAGAATATTAGAAAAGGAAGACTGTTCCAGGTGTTGTGATGCTAAGAGCTATGTTTCTCTCTCTCTCTCTCTCTTTTTTAAATGACTTTATTTGCCTCTTTATGAGAGAGAGTACAAGTCAGGGGAGTGGCAGGGAGAGGGAGAAACAGGCTCCCTACTGAGCAGGGAGCCTCCTATGGGACTCAATCCCAGCACCCTGGGATCATGACCTGAACTGAAGGCTGATGCTTAACCGACTAAGCCACCCAGGCACCCCGCTTTTCATTCTATAAGAAACTTTGGATGGGGCACCTGGGCGGCTCAGTCAGTTAAGTGTCTGCCTTCGGCTTGGGTGATGATCCCATGATTCTGGGATGAAGCCTCTTGTAGGGGGCTCCCTGCTCAGTGGGGAGTCTGCTTCTGCCCCTCCCCTGCTGTGCTTTCTCTCTCTTTCTCTCTCTCTTGCTCACCTTATCTCTCTGTGAAATAAATACAAATCTTAAAAAAAAAGAAAGAAAGAAAGAAACATTGGCGACCCCAGGTGTACCCTAGTCATTGGGAACCTAACTAATCTGAATTTTTCTTAGAAACAACAAAATGGAGCCTCCTGGCTGGCACAGTCAGTGGAGCGTGTGACTCTTGATTTCAGGGTTGGGAGTTTGAGCCACATGTTCGGTGCAAAAAAAAAAAAAAAAAAAAAGGCAGGCATGGCATTTGCTGAGCTCCGTGTAGCTCTTTAAGCCTACTGATTGATTGCATGGAGAAAGCCAAAACTGAGGCTAACTTCTGGGGAAAATAAACCAAATGCACTGTCCTTAAAGACATTTTATTTATTATTTATTTAAGAGAGAGAGAAAGAGAGGCACAAGCAACAGGGAGGGGCAGAGGGAGAAGGAGAAGTAGACTCCCTGCCGGGCAGGGAGCCTGATGGGGGGCTCAGTCCCAGGACACTGAGATCATGACCTGAGCGCAAGGCAGATGCTTAACGCACTGAACCACCCAGGTGCTCATGCATTGTCCTTAAAAGTAGAATCATAATATGAGAAAATTCTTTCTATGGGCATTTGGGTGGCTCAGTGGGTTAAGTGTCCAACTCTTGGTTTTTGACTTAGGTCATGATCTCAGTCAGGGTCATGAGATCAAACTGAGCCATCTATGAAGTGCTGTGTATGGAGCCTATTTGAGATTGTGTCCCTCTGCCCAAGCCCATCCCCATGTGTACTCCTTTTTAGTATATTAGTATATTGCTAGAAGTTGAGTATGTACTCCTGCTTTGTTTTTGGCTTTTAAGTCTAGGTTTAAAGTTATTTTAACATTATTCCTGAAAAAAATAAAAGTAAGTTCAGAGACAGCAGGGGGCAGTAACAGTCTAGAAAGCTGACTTGTATTGAGTGCTAGAAACTACTCTGAATCATATTTCTCCTGTAAGAAACTCTACTCTGAATCAAGTCAATGTATACTTGACTTCTATTATTCCTTGTAGCTTTTAAAATTAAAACATTGATGGGCGCCTGGGTGGCTCAGTGGTTTTGGCTGCTGCCTTTGGCTCGGGTCATGATCTCAGGGTCCTGGGATCGAGCCCCGCATCGGGCTCCCTGCTCCGCAGGAAGCCTGCTTCCCCCTCTCTCTCTCTCTGCCTGCCTCTCTGCCTACTTGTGATCTCCGTCTTTCAAATAAATAAATAAAATCTTTAAAAAAAAAAATAAAATAAAATAAAATTAAAACATTGAGGCAGAACAAAATAATGGTGTTGTGCATTTAGGGAAACCTGATAGTGCTTAAAACAACTCTACATATCTAGATTATTTTATTGATAAATTTTATTCTAATAGCCATCACATTGAGGTGCATAACTTATCCTCTTCCCATATCCAATTAATCATGTTTCTGTTTAATTGCTTCTTAAAAAACTCATATTTGCTCCTTTTCCTCCTATGGTTTGTGCATCCTACTCTGTGAACCCATAGTAACGTTTCCCATCTGATTGTATCATTTCTTCCCTTTCAGTTCAGAACACAGTAATTGCTTCCTCTGACCTGTAGGACCAGAGGGGTCTGGTCTGAATTTTAACAGCAAGTAATTATTTACTGACAAATTACTTTACCAAGAAGGTTGTGCTCATTTACAGTTCTAGTCACAGGGTTGTTTTGTTTGTTTGTTTTTTGAGATTTTATTCATCCATTTGATACAAGAGCACAAGGAGGGGTAGCAGTAGGCAGCGCAAGAGGAAGAAACAGACTCCCTGCCGAGTAGGGAGCCTGATGTGGGGCTCCATCCCAGGATCCTGGGATCATGACCTGAGCCAAAGTCAGATGCTTATCTGACTGAGCCACCCAGGTGCCCCTCCAGTCATAAGATTAATACAAAAATTTCTTTATACACTCAGAAGCACTATTTGCTTTTCATTGTGGTGGTTAGTTAGTATGGTTTAGTGGTTAGTATATCTTGTTGGAAGTGTTTAGTGGGATCTGGGTGTAAGATCATTTGGATGGAAGGACAGAGATACAGTCCAAGATGCAGTCTATTGGTCCAAGAATATATACCAGAAGAAAAAGAATTAGAAAATTGCTGTAAGTTATGGGTGAGAGAAAGTAAAAATAATCTTATGAAGTTGGGACAGTAAAGGAAAACTCAGTTTATTCCTGTCTTTTCCTCCTATAAGTCTTTCTCCTGTGTCTCTCCTTTGTTGTCACACAGAGCCCTGCGCTTTGATCTCTAGGTGTGTGGAACTTTTCCCTCCATACCAATGTTTTGAGACACCAGCTGGGTATCCTGCAATGTAACTTAGCTCTGCCGTTATCTACCTGGAGATCGCACCACATCCCACAGGTTAAGGGCATAGTTCCACAAGTTACCTGTTACAAATGGGGTTGTCACCTGTTCTTTTGACCCAACTGGCTATAGATTGAAGGTTCCTCTGATACCTACTCCTTGGATTTGATTAATTTGCTAGAGCAGCTCACAGAAGTCAGGGAAACAAATTCACCAGTTTCATTAAAGGATACAGATGAACAGCCAGATGAAGAGATACACAGGACCAGGTCTGGGAGGGGCAGGAGATACTGTCCTTGGTTTGGGTTGTGTTTACTCAACTTGGAACCTCTCTGAACTCCCTGTTAACTGAGATTTTATGCATGCTCAATTAGCATGCTCAATTGCTAACTCCATTTCTATTCCCTCTCCTGTCCCTGGAGAATGAAGGGGTAGAGCAAAAGTTCTAGAAGTCAACCCTTTTATTTTAGGTAAACTCTGCCCCAGTGTTGGGTTCAAATTCATAGCCCTGTGATCAAGAGTTGCATGCTTTACTGACATAGCCAGGCAGGAGCCGCTAGAAATCACCCTTTTTGAATAAGAGATGCTCCTAGTGTTCTTAATACTTGGGAAATTATAAGGGTTTATAGGAGTTCTGTGCCTGTGTGATGAGTATGTTTTCTATCTCACAGGGACTGCTAGCACAAGTGTAAAATGATACTCAAATATCAGTGGAATTCAAAGAAAAAAATCATTGTAGGAAAGAAAAGTACTATTTTGTCAAAATGACAATAGTAATAAAGGAAAATGAGGGGTGGTGTCAGAGAAAGTATTACTTGCAAGTGGGGGAACTGAGACAACTGGCTGCGCTTAACAAAAGGGATGATGTGGCTGGAGAAACAGACGAGAGGATGAGTGAAGTAAGTGGCGGGGGCCATGAGGAAGCACGAGAGGCCCATACTGCAAAGTGGCTGACAACAGGGAAAGGAGCAGAGATGGCCTTGTGCCCAGGGTCATCATTCAGAGTGATTTAATTACTTAGCCATTTTACCATGATTCACCAGCACTTCTACTTCTCTTGCTTCTTCGTTTAATTTGGGAATTTGTTGGCTCCAGTCTCCTATTTGTGTGAACACTTAAACTTTCATTAGGAGTATCTTACCCTCATCTTTTCCACTTACCTGGACTTTATTTTATTTTATTTTAATTTTTTAAAAAGATTTTATTTATTTATTTGAGAGAGAGTGAGCATGAGCAGGGGAAAGGGGAGAAGGAGACTCCCCGCTGAGCAGGGAGCCTGATATGGGGCTCAATCCCAGGACTCAAGGACCGTGACCGGAGCCGAAGGCAGACACCTCACTGACTGAGCCTCCCAGGTGCCACTGACCTGGACTTTTAAATACATATCATAAATACATTAAAGGGGTCAGGTGAAGTTTAATAGTGCTTAGTCAAACATCAAGATTGAAATTAGTAATACAAAGAATTGATGTAAAATTAGTCAAGGAAATACAGGCATAGAATATATGTTTAAATCTTTGTTAATTGAAACTGATGTCTTTTTATTACCATTTACCAAAATATTTAATAGAATAAAATGTTAATGCCAACTGTGTAATTAATTTAGACTTCAGGTTGATTTTTGTAGTCATGGACTATTTGAACATTCTGATGTAGCAAACTTGTGACTAGTGCCAGGCCTCGACTCTGAGGTTAGTGTCAGTGGGGCATGGCTAAGGAGGCACTTCTTTCTGCTCTCCAGAACTAGACTATAGTTTGTTTTGATTTCAGTGTTACTTGCTCATCTAACTTAATTAAATTAGCAGTCACATAGTGGTTGTTTTTTTTTTTTTAACTTAAAATTTTTTTTTATATCCGTATAGTTGACACAATGATAACACGAATTTCAAGGATACAATATAGTTACTCAGCAACTCTGTTTGCTGTTATGCTGTGCTCACAAGTAGAGCCACAGTCTTTCACCCTGAACCCTATGACAGTACCATTGACTAGATTCCCTATACTGTACGTTTCGTCTCTGTGACTTAGCATTCCGTAACTGGACGCCTGTATCTCCCGCTCCCCTTTACCCGTCTCCCCACTTTCCACCCCTCTGGCAACCATCAGTTTGTTCTCAGTATTTATGGGTCTTTTTCTGCTTTTTGCTTGTTCATTCTTTTGTTTTTTAGATTCCATATATGAGTGAAATCATATGATACTTGTTTTTCTCAGTCTGACTTATTTCAGTTAGCATAATACCCTCTCAGTCCATCCATGTTGTCACAAATAGCAGTGTGTATATGTTTGTGTATACACCACCTCTTCTTTACTCATTCATTTGTCAGTGAAACTTAGGTTGCTTCCATATCTTGGTTATTGTAAATAATGCCGTAAATGGAGAGGTACGTGTATCTTTTTCAAATTAGTATTTTTGTTTTCTTTGGTAAAAAAATACCCAGTGGTGGAATTACTGGATCATGTAGTATTTCTGTTTTTAATTTTTTGAGGAGCCTCCATACTGTTTTCCACAGTGGCTGCACCAGTTTACATTCCCACCAACAGAGTATAAAGGTTCCTTTTCCTCCATAACCTCGCTAACATTTGTTATTTCTTGTGTTATTTATTCTAGCCATTTGTTGGGTGTAAGGTGATATTTCACTGTGGTTTTGATTAGCATTACCCTGATGATTAATGATACTGAGCATTTTTTCATGTGTCTGGTCGGCCATTTCTATGTCTTCTTTGTAAAAGTGTCTATTTAGGTCCTCTGCCCATTTTTTAAAAATTACTTTTATTAACATAAAATGTATTATTTGCCCCAGGAGTACAGGTCTGTGAATCATCAGGCTTACACATTTCATAGCATTCACCATAGCACATACCCTCCCCAATGTCCCTAACCCCACACCCCTCTCCCAAATCCCCTCCCCCCAGCAACCCTCAGTTTGTTTTGTGAGATTAAGAGTCTCCTAATGGTTTGTCTCCCTCCCAATCCCATCTTGTTTCATTTTTTCCTTCCCTACCCCCCACGACGCCCCACATTGCCTCTCAAATTCCTTATATCAGAGAGATCATATGATAATTGTCTTTCTCTGATGACTTATTTCGGTCAGTATAATACTCTCTAGTTGTATCCACGTTGTTGCAAATGGCAAGATTTCATTTCTTTTGACGTCTGCCCATTTTTTTTTTATTAACATATAATGTATTATTATCCCCAGGGGTACAGGTCTGTGAATCACCAGGTTTACATACTTCACAGCACTCACCATAGCACATACCGTCCCCGATGTCCATAACGCTACCATCCTCTCCTGACCCCCCTCCCCCCAGCAACCCTCAGTTTGTTTTGTGAGATTAAGAGTCTCTTGTGGTTTGTCTCCCTCCCAGTCCTGTTTGTTTCATTTATTCTTTTCCTACTCCCCAAACCCCCCACATTGCATCTCCACTTCCTCATATCAGGGAGATCATATGATAGTTGTCTTTCTCCGATTGACTTATTTTGCTAAGCATAATACCCTCTAGTTCCATCCACATTGTCGCAAATGCTCTGCCTTTTTTTTTTTTTTGCTCTGTCCATTTTTAATCAGAGTTTTTGTTTTTTTGGTCTTGAGTTGTAGAAGTTCTTATTATATATTTTAGATATTAACCTCTTAATGGTAACATTATTTGCAAATATCTTCACCCTTCAGTAGGTTGCCCCCCCCTTTTTTTGAGAGAGAGAGGGAGAGAGAATGAGAGAACATGGGGGTTGGAGGGTCAGAGGAAGAAGCAGACTCCCTGCTGAGCAGGGAGCTGATAATGGGACTCGATTGGGACTCCAGGATCATTACCTCAGCCGAAGGCAGTCACTTCACCAACTGAGCCACCCAGGTGCCCGCCATTTTGTTTTGTTGATGGTTTCCTTTACTTCAAAGCTTTTTATTTTGGTATAGTCCCAGTTGACTTTCTCTTTTGTTTCCCTTGCCTTAGGAGATATGGCTAGAAAAAAGTTGCTACAGCCAATGTCAAAGAAATTACTGCCTGTGTTTTCTTCTAGGAGTTTTATGGTTTTATGTTTCACAGTTAGGTCTTTAATCCATTTCAGGTTTATTTTTGTGTATGCTGTCAGCAATTTATGTATCTTTTAGTGCTTGACAGTGAATGGCGTTCCTACAGAAATTTTAATTATTTGATTACTTGGACATTTCATATTTTGATGCACCTAAGAAGCTAACAGTTATTTCCTTGTGTCATATTTGGTATGCTTGCTACGTGAGCATGGTGTATTTCAAAACTAATGACCAGTGATTGCTTCACCAGTCCCGTGATTGCTTCCTTCAATAAGTTATTCATTCAACAGCTAGTTCATTTGTTCCAGGCATCGTTCTAGGAGGTACAACAGTAGATGTGACAGATAATGTCCCTGTTTTTATGGAGGGTCAGCAATACTGGAAGGATAAGGGGAGACAGACAGTAAACATCAGTGAACAAGACTTTCAAGTGGTGATAAGTACAGTAAAGGAAGTATAATATATTGATATGATAGAGTGACTTGGCTGGGGCCAGGGAGACACTCGAACTGTTGGTCAAAGATGGTCTTTCTAGAATTGCTACCTGAGTTCCACAGCTTGAATGATGATAAGGAGCCAGTTGTTTAAGATCTGGGGGGAGGCTAGTGGAACCAGCTAGTGCAAGTGCTTAAGGCTTGACTTGTTGAAGGAGCAAGGGAAGGCTAGAGTGATCAAGCACAGAGATAGAGAATAAGGGGCATGTTAGGAATAGAGGCCAGAGAGGTAAGGCCTATTTGAGGTTTTTAACTTTCTGTGTGCTGTGGACCCTAAAAAGCCTATGAACCCCTCTTCAGAATAGTGTTTTTAAATGCATAAAATAATACAGACTCGTAAAGGCAGCCAAGTATATTGAAACACACTTGCCAAAATAAAAAAACAAACTTGATAAATACATCCTCTTTATTAATGCTTTAAATAACATGATTCTGAGTAAAGTTCTACTAAGGTCTTAAGTTTCAAACTAATAATGAGTTTAGGGGCACCTGGGTGGCTCAGTGGGTTAAAGCCTCTGCCTTCGGCTCAGGTCATGATCCCGGGGTCCTGGGATCGAGCCCCGCATAGGGCTCTCTGCAAAGCAGGGAGCCTGCTTCCCTTTCTCTCTCTGCCTACTTGTGTCTCTGTCTGTCAAATAAATAAATAAATAAAATATTTTAAAAAAGAAAAAAAACAAACTAATAATGAGTTTGTTTGTTTGTTTATTTATTTATTTTTAAAAAGATTTTATTTATTTATTTGACAGAGAGAGGTCACAAGTAGGCAGAGAGGCAGGCAGAGAGAGAGGAAGGGAAGCAGGCCCCTGCTGAGCAGAGAGCCCGCTACAGGACTCGATCCCAGGACCCTGAGATCATGACCTGAGCCGAAGGCAGCGGCTTAACCCACTGAGCCACCCAGGTGCCCTAATAATGAGTTTAAATGATACTTAAAATCATCTCCAAAACTGTAATAATGATAAGAAAATATATCTGGGATTTTGTTCAATGACAAAGACGTAGGTACTGGGAATACCACTGTGGTTTATTGCATACATTAGTAATGGAAGGAGATGTCACATTCTGGTTAGAGGTTAGAGAAAATGAAGGTAGAATTTGTTTCTTTTGGGGCACCTGGGTGGCTCAGTGGGTTGGGCCGCTGCCTTCGGCTCAGGTCATGATCTCAGGGTCCTGGGATCGAGTCCCGCATCGGGCTCTCTGCTCAGTAGGGAGCCTGCTTCCTCCTCTCTGTCTGCCTCTCTGCCTACTTGTGATCTCTGTCTGTCAAATAAATAAATAAAAATCTTTAAAAAAAAAAAAAGAATTTGTTTATTTTCTGTGTTTATGTAGTACTTTGAATTTAAGAGTCTGTAGTCCTTGTGTTAAGACACTAGTAAAGACTGTGTAGGGCTTTCTAGGCTGTGATAACTAGTGAAAAAATGAAGTCTATAAAAAACCAGTTGGTGTCGCTCACTTGATGTATGGATAAATAAAATGTGTTGTATCTGTATAATGCAGTATATTCATCAATAAAAGGGAATGGAGTACTGATGCATGGTGCCACAAGGATGAACCTTGAAAACATTATGCTAAGTAAAAAAAGGCAGTCACAGTATCATATGATCCGTTTACGTGGAATATGCGAATAGGCAAATCTATAATACAGAGAGTGGGTTATAGGTTGCCTGGACTTGGAGGAGTGGCAGAAGGTTGGAAGGTAATGGTAAGTTACTGCTGACGGGTACAGGGTTCCCTTTCTCTTCAGGAGCAGTGAGTGTTTGAAAGTTGATTGTGGTGGTTGTTTCACAAATCTGTCAATAAATTAAAAACCATTGGATTGTATATTTTAAAATGGAGAGTTGTGGGGCGCCTGGGTGGCTCAGTGGGTTAAGCCTCTGCCTGCGGCTCAGGTCATAGTCTCAGGATCCTGGGATCGAGCCCCGCATCGGGCTCTCTCCCTTCTCTCTCTGCCTGCCTCTGCCTACTTGTGATCTCTCTGCCAAATAAATGAATTAAATCTTTTAAAAAAATAGTAATAAAAGAATAAAATGGAGAGTTGTTTGGTATGTGAATTACATCTCTATTATTTTTAATTTAAAAAACCATAACAATTTAGGGGGAAAAACCCAATTGGATATTGGCAGCTGGGGCTCAATACAAATTATAGGTAGGGGAAGGAATTCTGGATATTAGTGAGAGTTTGCAGGATAAGGAGTAGGTGAACTCAGAAGGGGCCTCTTAATTCTGAGGATGACAGGTTTTGAAGGTTGTACAGGTATTTCTGTAAAAATACCACGTGTTTATTCTTAGCAAGCTTAACTTTCTTCAATGTGGTATGCTGGAAAACATAACAGAACTTACAGGGAAAAAAAGGGAGTTTAGGTAGACCTCAAAATACATGAAAATTTTGAAATGATTACTAGCAAAAGCATTAGCAAATTTTAATAGAACAGTAGCCTGCATACATTTCCATTGCTTTGTACCTAGCATGAGCATCAGGTGATTCTTTGCATGCAGCCTTAAAGTCTTGGGTTCTTGTTCCTCCTTTGAGATGCCTTATAAGGCTGTTTGCTTCTAAAAAAGGTCAGTTTCATGAAAGTTAAACATCTGAACCAGGGTACAGAATTTAGTTTAAAAAAAAAAATTCTTTTAAACACCAGCAGATGTTTTTGTTCTTTTCATCTATACTCTGCTTTTCTTGGTATCTTAGCATAGTGGTGAGTATACTGGCCATTGGGCTAATTACTCCAAGGTCTTCATATATGGCTAAGTTTACTCTGAAAGCTTGCCCTTGATCACTTAAAAACATTAGTGGGCTAGGAAAAAATTATTTGTGAACCAGTACCACCTCCTCACCTTGCTTCCATCATTCTCCTATTTACCAATAATGTATGAGCTAGTTCATTCAGAATAAAGAACCAGGCGTTGAAGCACAACAGACACTATGTGGGCAAAGTGTTGTTTATAGACTGTCTAAATAATGTTTCACACATATGTACTATTTTCTAAATATGTGTAGATGCTGTTGCGATTAATAAAAGATGAATTCTTGCAGTAATATTGCTGACTTAATAGTTTTTCATCGTTTTCTCAATCAAGAGCTATTGCTCCTTCTAGAAAAGAGAAGAAACTCTTGCTTTGGAGCAAAATGCAGTAGGCTAGAGATCACTTGCAGAATTCTTGTAAAAGAATTTATTGGAGGTCAGAAAAAAAAATCCTTGCAATGTAACCAGTAACAATACATGGTAACCATAGCTGAGCTCCTGTTAATTGTCAAGCATATTATATTATATTAAGTGTTAATGTAGAGTTATCTTCTTCTTTTTTTTTTTTTTTTTTAAGATTTTATTTATTTATTTATTTGAGAGAGAGACAGTGAGAGAGAACATGAGTGAGGAGAAGGTCAGAGGGAGAAGCAGACTTCCCATGGAGCTGGGAGTCTGATGTGGGACTCGATCCTGGGACTCCAGGATCATGACCCGAGCTGAATGCAGTCGTCCAACCAACTGAGCCACCCAGGCGCCCTAGAGTTATCTTCTTTATTCCTCTCCTGGGTCGCTGTTGTCATTACTCCTGTTGACAAGGGAAAGGGGCTCAGAGTATCGTGCTCCAGATTCACAGAGCCAGTAGGTAGCAGAGTTGGGGTTGGCACCCAGGTCTGTACCTCATGCCTTTCACACTGTAGACTCTGTTTCTTCACTTACTCGTTCTCATATAATTCCACAGCTTGTGCTCTTAAATAACATCAAGTAAAGTGCCAGTGTAAATAGTTGGCCTGATTTAACCTCTGTTAATTCGAACACTGTATTCTTAGTGGAAATTAGGGATAGGGTAAGTTAGAGGCATTTTATTTTAATGACTTTGATTTTGGGTTATTAAATCTGCAGAGAAATACAGTTCATTTAGTTGTAATTAATTTCATGTTTCTGCATCTCTAGTGCTTTTTATGAAGGAGATTACAGACAGGCAGGGGAGGCAGTGTTTTATTAGGAAGTATTGCGTGCCAGATGATCTCCCTTCCTATAAAATAAATATTAAACACATTTCAATTAAAATACAGGAGTAAATAGTAACTTGGAGACCGGCTGCACTTTTTTTTGGATCAAATGCTGTTTGTTATCTGAGATTAATTTTATTTACTATTTTTTGCTCTCTTGTAGGAAAACACCAGAGTTTATTGTTGGCCATTTTTGTCACTCCTCTTATTGATCTTCGTTCTGATTTCTCCAAATTTCAGGAAATGATAGAAACAACTTTAGATATGGATCAGGTATGTAATCTACTCTTGAATTCAAGCAGCAAAGTATTTTTGAAATGAGTGACAGAAAACTTTTCAGGGTTTTTTTTTTTCTTTAGTATTTGATTTTGGTATTTTTGTGAGGCACCTTTGAGACCATAGACATAAGATTAAGTGATGGGCGAGTTTGTTGCTTTTTAAAAATATCAGTTGTTTTAGTGGATGAATAAAGATTAATAGGAAATGACTGGCCTGGTTAAAGGAAATCTCACAAGTACAAGAGTCCACATATGCAAGCTGAGTTCTGTTTTAATTGCAAAAGAGAAGGAAAATTATAGTCACTGGAAAAGAAACGAAGATAAAGGTAAATGTGGAACACATGAGAATGCAACTTCTCCTTTGTTTATTTTTCATGTAGGAAAGTCTTTGGGGGAAGAGGTTAAAATATGTGTGTATTTCCCAAAAAGTTGCTGATGTAACTAAAAAGTTAACCATTCTCTAAATACTATTTAGTTCCAAATTTCTTGTTAGATGAGAAGAGCATTTAGGGTGTAAGAAGCGATCTGTTTCCTCAGGTTTTTAACAATGTTAAGCAGTAATTTTATATATAAATACAAAATGGGAATAGTTTCTGAAATAGCTAAAAATATCCTTGTATGAAAGTTAATTTGAAAGTGAAGTTTATGGAATGGTAAATTTTACTGTCAAAAGTTTGTTTATAGAACAAATTTAATATGGGACCATTAAATGTAATGTTTTTCAATTTTGTGACTTTAAAAATAATATCTTTTTAAAATTTTCTACACTAAATTTTCTGTCAAAAATGATCATGCAGAAAATATGGGCTCTCACATTATTTGTATTAAGATAATAGTTTGGTTTGCTAATTGTTAGATTCTTTGCATTCTTAATAACTGGATTTGAGTTAGTTTGCCCTATGGTACGTCGATTTATTTTGGTTTCACTGGATTGTTACCCCAGGGTTAAAACATTTAAGCCTCATTTATTTTTTATTTTTTTTTTTTAATATTTTATTTATTTATTTGACAGACAGAGATCACAAGTAGGCAGAGAGGCAGGCAGAGAGAGAGGAGGAAGCAGGCTCCCTGCTGAGCAGAGAGCCCGATGCGGGGCTCGATCCCAGGACCCTGGGATCATGACCTGAGCCGAAGGCAGAGGCTTTAACCCACTGAGCCACCCAGGCGCCCTAAGCCTCATTTATTGTGTGCTCTTTGGATTTAGAAGTCCTTGCATATGTATATATAAGTGTAGATCCTTTCCTCTCCTGGTACTGTTTTGTCAGTGATAGCTTCAAGCAGCCAGAAAACTTGCAGTGTTCAGCCCTCATTTGGGAAAACTTGCATTTTAGCATTGTTACTTCTGTCATGTTGCTATTAATGGAATGATTTTAGGTATACAACTTTCAGATAAGTGGGGGGGGGGGGTGCAGAAATGATGCTCACAGACATGTGATACTGGAACCACCACTGCCATCAGGAGCTGAGGATATGACGTTACCTGTGATGGGACAGAGTTGGATATTTGTAAATGGTCTTTATTTTTTCAAGTTTTTATTTATCTATTTGGAGGGAAGGGACAAGCACACTCCTCACTGAGGACCCTGAGCTGAAACCAGGAGGCAGATGCTTAACTGACTGAGTACTCAGATGCTTCTGTAAACATTCTTTAGGTGAAAGCATGTAAAGGTATAGTTCTTGGTGGTTAATAAAAACTGTCTGAAATAGGGAGGTAGGAAGGCAAGAGTCAGAGCGTTCCATTGTCTCCACAGCTTAACTTTCCTGAAATGCTGCAGTTGATATTTGCCTTTTGTGGCCAACTTTATTCTTCTAAAAGTTGCCATGCTTTAATATTGTGGGTCTCGAATATAAAACAGATTGCTGAGCTCCATCCCTAGAATGAGAATCATTCAGTCTGGGGTGAAGCTAGAGAATTTGCATTTCTCACATGTACCCAGATGCTGCTGCTTGTCTGGCAACCACACTTAGAGAATTTATAAATAAATTACTCCTAATAAATTAGAAATGCAATCATTTTTCAAAGTGAGAATGAGCTTGTGATTTCTTTTTACCAATTTGCAGCCTGCTGCAAGTGCTATGGTCTTGGGCAGTCACTGGGCATTATCTGGTCAGAAGTTGGTGTGTATAAATTGAGAACGTTGAAGAGTTTTTTAAAATTTATAGCCCCGACCTGGGATCAAGTCCCACATCAGGCTCTCTGCTCGGCAGGGAGCCTGCTTCCTCTTCTTTCTCTCTGCCTGCCTCTCTGCCTACTGTCAAATGGATAAATAGAATCTTTTGGAAAAAAAAAAATTTTATAGCCCCCTATGTAAATGTACAGATCTTCTGTTGAAGACCCCATGCGTCTCCTTTTTATCTGGGTCATCACATTCATACCCTGCCCAATAGATGTGGAGACCTTGCCTAATAGGACCTCTCTTCTCCCTCTCCTGCTCTGGGACATTAAAAGCTGTCCTCTGCAGTAAGCAGATTGTTTGCATCATACCTAAGATATTAGCCACTCCTATGATAATTACAAAAAGTAGCAGAATGATAAAAGGTTGGATACTTTGACTTCATATTATGCTTTTTGATTTACTCCTTCCCCACCTTCTGGCCTGCCTTCCCTCCTGTCCTGCAGTATTTTGACTGCATACATCCAGCCCTTGGGATACATACTGGCAGCAGATAAGCCAAAATGATGATGTACCAAAATGCCGAATTGAATCTTTAAAGTGTTTTCTTTATTTGAAGCTTTTCTGCTAGTACAGGTTAACACCTACTATTGGTACAAGTGAAACAAAATGATAGGAAGAAGTATAGAGGCAAAAGTTGACCATTCTTCCCTCTTCAGATGGACAATGTTGGCAGTCTGGTCTGCTTCCTCCACCTCCAAATATACTAACTTTCCTTATTGTGGGTTAAGATTTTTAACTTTGATCTGAAATACTTGACATATATCTTTTAAACTAAACTATACTGTGACCGTAAAATAGTAGTGTTAATTCTCAACAATATAGAATTAGAGTGTTGTAAGATTTTGTGTCTGGGAAGAGTGGATTTTAGGAAGGCAGGCAGTACAATTATATGGATATAGACTGGAAAAGAAGAGGTTATTCGTCACTTAAAATTTTAACAAACCTTGATTTCTTTCTTTCCTTTTTTTTTTTTTTTAAGATTTTATTTATTTATTTGACAGAAATCACAAGTAGGCAGAGAGGCAGGCAGAGAGAGGGAGGGAAGCAGGCTTCCTGCTGAGCAGAGAGCCCAGTGTGGGGCTCGATCCCAGGACCCTGGGATCATGACCTGAGCTGAAGGCAGAGGCGAGACACCCAGGTGCCCCAAACCTTGGTTTCTTAATCTGAAAGTAAAACATTAAGTTATTTGTAGGGGAAGAAAAACTTTTTTTCTGTTCTCTTCTGTTCATTGTTTGGAGCTCTGCTAATTAAACTGATAGATTAGCAAGGGGTCAGATTTTTGAGTTCATAGAAAAATGTGACTCGAGAGGCTGTTAGAATTTGGGGCTTATATACTGTTGCTTGGGGAATAGGAGAGGAGGAAAAAGAGCACTAAGGGGAAAACAAATGATTTTTAGGAGTGATTTATGATAATTTTGATTTCCTTGGTTGTGAAACTCTCTGAGGGGGGATTTACAACAACAGTTCTTTGGGGAGTTTCTGCTTTTAGGGAGATAAGAGAGTTCAAAAACAAAGTCTTCCTCTGATGCTTTCATCTTGGAGTAATTTTTATGCCATTATGACATATTCTGGACTCCACAAGACTGTTTGAGGTTAAACTCAGTATCAGTTAGGACTGTTTATTTTGCACATAACTTGAACCTCAGTATACCCTGGTGTATGAAATTAGAAGTCTAGAAATAGGGTTAGCTTTAATTTAGCGTTGCTTAATCCAGCAGCTCAATGACACCATCCAGAGGACCTAATTTCTCGATCTTTTCTATCTTCGTGATTTGAATTTCAGCTTAACTCTTGCTGGTTCCTCTTTGGTCCTAGGTTGGCTGCCTATCAGTAGCAATTCATGCAACATTCCAAGCAAGATCCCTGCAAGTTGCCTTTATGGGGCCATTTAGGCCGTGATTGTGGCCATGATGTGGGCCTAAGACAACTAGTGGGTGGTTGGTATCCCTCTGTTGGAGATAGACAAATGAGATAGCACTACTGGAAAGGGGGAAGAAGGGGAGTGACTGTGGTGTAGACAGTCAGCCGTGTCTACTAAGATACTGTCCTGTAGGGCGCCTGGGTGGCTCAGTGGGTTAAGCCGCTGCCTTCGGCTCAGGTCATGATCTCAGGGTCCTGGGATCGAGTCCCGCATCGGGCTCTCTGCTCAGTAGGGAGCCTGCTTCCTCCTCTCTCTCTCTCTGCCTGCCTCTATGCCTACTTGTGATCTCTCTCTGTCAAATAAATAAATAAAATCTTTAAAAAAAAAAAAAAAAAAGATACTGTCCTGTAACTAAAGGTTTTTGTGTTTTATAGTGTGAGGCTATCTTTTTTTTTTTTAAAGATTTATTTATTTGACAGAAATTACAAGTAGGCAGAGAGAGAGAGGAGGAAGCAGGCTCCCTGCTGAGCAGAGAGCCCTATGGGGCTCGATCCCAGGACCCTGGGATCATGACCTGAGCCGAAGGCAGAGGCTTTAACCCACTGAGCCACCCAGGAGCCCCGAGGCTATCTTTTAAATAACTATGATTCCTAGTTATAACCTGCTCTAAATTCTCTAGGGAATCAGCCTAATACAGTATCTTCTTTATTCTGTTATAAACCTTTAAACTTACCTTGGGTTATAAAGTGAATTCAACCCTTCACTGTCATTGTAGATATTTTTAATGAATTTACACATTTAAATTATATGACTCAGAACTGCTTTGAACAGACCTCAGAGGATAGCAATCATTTCATGTATGATTTCTGAAAGCTTTACTCATGTTTTCCAGCTGTGCACTTAGGAGCTTAAGTGATGAAGGGAGCAGTAATTTACATGCATGATTGGGTTAATTTGCCTTTTTTCCTAGGCTTAGTTTTGTTTGTAATGCTACAGGTGCTTTTATGTCTGCTTTCCATAAATCTTACAGAAAAATTTTCTATTTCTGAAGTAAATAGAAATGTAGATCTGTGCTGCCCCAGGACAAGGTTCAAAAAGGCAATGAATTTTCACCAAAAAATAGTTTCAGTTAGATTGGGTGATTCAGTGAGATACATTAAATTTTTAAAAATCTTTCTATACCATATTTGAGCACTTTACCTTTTAATATTAGTTTTTGTATATACTTATTAACTGTCATTTTCTCTATTACTGGAAAAGAAGTAATGTTAGATAAATCTTTACTGACAATACTGGGACCAAAAATTGAAATAGTTTTTAAAAAGCCATAGTTGCATGATCTTAATACAGCTATATATCATTGTGTGAGTGTATGTAAGCTATAAAGGTACTGTAGTATATAAATGCTTCAGTGTTTTTGTTCTTGGAAATGAAAAAGAAATATCAAAAAAGGAAGTATTCATATTCTCCCACCTAGAATTATCTCTAAATACATGTTGACATTTTTTGTTTACTATTTTTTATTTTTTTATTATAGTGTAGTTGGCACACTATGTTAATATTAGTTTCAGTGTACGACATGGAGAAGTCAGCATGTAATGCTATTTGCTCAATGCACAACGCTCCTACAGTACCATTGACTAGATCCCCTGAGCTGCATGTTTCTTCCCTGTAACTTACTCATTCCATAATGGAAAGCTGGTACCTCCCACTCCCCCTGCTGGTCTTGCTCGTACTCCCATCCCCCTGCTTTCTGGCAGTTACCAGTTCTTTGTATTTATGGGTCTGTTTCTGCTTTTGTTTGTTGGTGGACCTTTAGGTTGTTTCTGACTCTTGGCTATTATGATTGGGGCTTTTTTTTTTTTTTTTTTTTTAAGATTTTATTTATTTATTTGACAGAGAGAGATCACAAGCAGGCAGAGAGGCAGGCAGAGAGAGAGGAGGAAGCAGGCTCCCTGCTGAACAGAGAGCCAGATGCGGGGCTCAATCCCAGGACCCTGAGATCATGACCTGAGCTGAAGGCAGCGGCCTAACCCACTGAGCCACCCAGGCGCCCCTGATTGGGGCTTTTATGAACAGTGATATACAGGTATTTGAGTACCTGTTTCCAGTTCTTTTAGGTATTTATTTAGGAATAGAATTGCTGTGTCATATGGTAATTTTATGTTTAACTTTTTGAGGAATTATCAGATTGTTTTTCCAAGTGTCTGCACCATTTAACATTCCCACAAGCAATATAGGAGGTTTCCAGTTTCTTCACATTGTTACTAATATTTATTTATTTATTTATTTTTAAAAAGATTTATTTTAGAGAGAAAGTGAGAGAGGTGGCACTTGTTGGGGCTTGCAGTCAGAGGGAGGGGGAGAGAAATCCTGAACGCAGAACCTAACAAAGGGCTCCATCCTAGGACCCAGAGATGATGACCTGAGCGGAAGTCAAGAGTCGGCTGCTTAACCAACTGATGAGCCACCATATTGTTTTTTGGGCATTGTCTTGATAGCCATTCTGGTGGATGTGAAGTGGTATTTCATTATGGTCTTGATTTGCATTACCCTGGAGGCTAATGATGTTGGGCACGTTTTCTTTGGAGAAATTTCTATCCAGATTCTTTGCTCATTTTACAGTTGGGTTGTCT
This sequence comes from Mustela nivalis, assembly GCF_964662115.1. Taxonomy (NCBI): domain Eukaryota; kingdom Metazoa; phylum Chordata; class Mammalia; order Carnivora; family Mustelidae; genus Mustela; species Mustela nivalis. The sequence goes on along the minus strand of NC_139027.1, from coordinate 72,803,737 downwards.
TTTTGTTGATGAGTTGTAAGAGTTCTGTATATATTTTGGATACTAGACCCTTGTTCTGAGAAACACGTACTTCACATTTTCCACTTCCTCATATTGTTCATAGTGATGTTTATTATTTAAAAAAAAAAAACACTGCTGTATTTGCTGAAATATTCCCTGCCCTTCCCCCTTTTAAGATTTATTTATTTATTTATTTGAAAGAGAGAGAGAGACAGAGACAGAGATCCATTACAAGTAGGCAGAGGTGGGGGAAGCAGGCTCCCTGCCAAGCAGAGAGTCCGATGCGGGGCTCTGGGGCTCGTATATTTATCTACCTATTTTTTTTACCTCTTTAATTGAGTGCTCACTATTTCTCCAGCCTTTTCTTTTTCAGTAAGCATTTAAGATTATACTTTTCTTTTTGTGTTGCTTTAGCTGAATGTATCTTGCAAGTTTTTAAAGGTACAGTCTCTTACTCACTTGTCAGAATTTTATAACTGTTACCATTTGTTTAGAAATGTGTGTGTGTGTTGTGTGTATTTAATTTCTAAGCTTGATACATCCCAGTTTCATAAGTGTTCTCCGTATACTTGAGGATCATGCATGCTCCCTAATTTTGGTTGCAGAATTTTCTGTGTGTCCATTAGATTAGATAAAGCTTTAGTTCTGTTCACATTGTCTGTATGCTTGCTAATCATTGATCTACTGAGTTATTGAGAGAAGTTTGGATTTCTTTCTATGGTTCAGTCCATTATTGCTTTATACGTTTCTCAACACACAGCTGTATTTTTCTTTGTGGTGAACTGAGCCTTCATCATTCTTTAGAGACCGTGTCCTTAGTGATGCTTTTTGCCTTAGTTGTTGTTGTGTTTTGTTTTTGTTTGTTTGTTTGTTTTTTTGTCTGATAGTAAGAGGGCTATCTGAGAGTCCTTCTTTTTAGTTTTTTACATGGTGTGTAGTTTTCCATCCTTTGTGAGTCTTTATAGTAACAGAGCTTATAGCTGGATTTTATTTATTTTAAATTTTGATAATCTTTTCTTAAGTGACAATTTGGATTTATTTCTATCCTTTTACTATGTGATTCCTATTCTTTCTGGTCCCCTTACTCGTTCTGTCTTTCTTACATATTGATTGGTTTTTTGTTTTTTGGTGTTTTTTTTAGATTTTATTTATCTATTTGACAGACAGAGATCACAAGTAGGCAGAGAGGCAGGCAGAGAGAGAGAGGAGGAAGCAGGCTCCCTGCTGAACAGAGAGCCAGATGCGGGGCTCAAGCCCAGGACCCTGAAACCATGACCTGAGCTGAAGGCAGAGCATTAACCTAAACACTGAGCCACCCAGGTGCCCCATCGATTGGGTTTTTTAAATTCCATTTTCCCTTTCCTATTCTCCCCATCCTATCATACCTCCACTGGTTTGTAAATTATTCGCAAATTTTTACAAAATGTGTATTCATGTCTTATCAAAATCAAGTCTATCAGTATCTTCTCACTTAGCTCCCAAAATAATAGGGTCTTAGGATATCTGAGATCAGATTACATTTCTTCATTATGGGCTGGTATTTTATTTTATTTTATTTTATTTTTTAAAGATTTTATTTATTTATTTGACAGAGAGAGATCACAGTAGGCAGAGAGGCAGGCAGAGAGAGAGGAAGGGAAGCAGGCTCCTGCTGAGCAGAGAGCCTGATGCGGGACTCGATCTCAGGACCCTGAGATCATGACCTGAGCGGAAGGCAGCGGCTTAACCCACTGAGCCACCCAGGCGCCCTGGGCTGGTATTTTAGTTTTGTGTTTTTTACCCCTTTAGATTTCCATTCTATATAGTCAGAGTTAAGTTTAGATTTGCCCATATGCTTCCTAATTTCTTTGCTATTCATTTCTTCTTCCTGAATATTCTTCAGGAGTTCTTCTATTGCCAGTCTGTTTATTAGGTTTTGTTTGTTTGAAAAGGTCTCTATGCTCTTGAAGGAGATTTTAGTGGGTGTATTATTCCAGATAGTTATTTTTCCTTAGTATCTGTAAGATTGTATTGTGCCGTTCTTTGGCTTGAATTATTATTGTTGGGAAGTCTTGGTTCCAGATACTGATTGCTTTTATTGCTCTGAGTCCAGAGTGGACTTCTTTTTTCTATTTGGATTTGCTATGTTTTCTTAATCAGAGAATTTGTATCTTTTATCTGTTCTGGAAAATTATCAATCATTATCTCTTTAAATGTTGTGTTCTTCATTCTCTTCTCCTAGAATTGTGATCGGACATATGTTAGACTTTCACATTCTTTTTCTGCCATGCGTCTGTGCTGCTCTCTGTGATTACTTCAGATGTTCCAGTTCATTGAGTGTCTCTTCAGCGCTGATATGTTTAACCAGTCCATAGGGTTTTTTTTCCCCAATGACTGTATTTTTTACTTATAAAAGTTACTTTGTTCATTTCTAACTCTGTCTAGTCTTTGTATTTTTAAGTAGCATTTT